>NC_089499.1:41582080-41882080 GCF_036850765.1 Saccopteryx bilineata | reverse complement strand
GGGCTTCTGTAAGAACCTTGGGATCATTCAATCTGTACACAGTGAAAGTCTTAAACCAGGACGGATGGGTTTGAATGTATTCTTCCCATGATGTAAAGCAGGCTAGCTGAGGGAGTGTCCCTCCCGTGTGAGGGGTGACGTATGAAGGGAGTTCAGGGCTGTGCCCACCCAGGGTGATAACACGGTTTGTGTGCATATCATATGGTACAAAGGCTTTACATTTTCTGGGATAAAACCCATTTTCTTCAAATGGGATCTTCAGTTTTAAGCAAATTCATGCATTTTAAACACATTCCTAAAATCACAACACTCATGGCTCCTAGGACACCTACTTTGTCTCATACACCAGAGAGAAACAGAGAGAAAAGGAGGGAGGGGAAGTGAGGAAGCCAGCCTTTCTACCTCCTTCAGCTGCTTTAGAGACTCAATTGACTAAAGATGGGAATCTAACCCCAAAATGGTAGAAAGTATTGTAAACTTTTGTATATTGTCATGTAAAAAGCTTAATAATTGGCATAAAGAAAGCAGCAAGAGTTTGGTTTTTGTTTTTTGTTTTTAAATCAGCCACTCCAAAAAAAATCCTCAGTTAAGACAATGGCTATATAATCAAAGTAAGAATTTCTTCCAAAATATTTGATAATGAATGTCATTGTGTGCATCTCTGTGTGTGTGTATGTGAGAGAGAGAGAGAGAGAGAGGGAGAGAGAGAGAGAAACAGAGAGAGAGAGAGAAAATAGTTAACACTTGAAATATTCTGAACCAGAATACATACTCCAGAGAGGGTTGCTTTAACTCTTTGGATATCTTTATTTAAATCTATACAGGAGGTCTGTTTACCAGATAAAAATGATCAGAAATATATTTTTAAGACCCCAGTTGAAAAAGAGACAAAAAATATGAGGACATTTCACAGAAAACTCAAGAGACTAAAGGCATACAAAGATAATTCCAAACCTGTTAGCACTGATCAAATTACAAATTTAAACCCAAATCAGACATCACAGACCCACCAGATTGGCAAAAATTAAAGAGCTGAAATAGCATCAAAAGTTGGTGGAGCCCAGAACCCCTTGTGCCCGTGGTGGGAACAGAGGTGGAGATGACCACTCAGAGAGCCAGTGTCATTACCAAGGGCCCGGGGATTCTGTTCTGACAACTGCCAGAGGAGCTTTCAGAGCCACCTGGTAAACGCTGATGTTTGCTATAACATCATTTATGGTATAAGGAGTTGAGGCCATCTGAAGACATGAGTAATTAATGTGATGTGATATGAAGCAGGGGAAGAAAAATAACTTACTAGACTTCTGCAAAGAACAGCAGATAGTGTAGCACACTCCTCAACCTCTGGCAAAACTGGAACATTCATTCCTCCAGCCCCTGGGCCTGTTGGCCACTGATGCTTTTACCTGCATCCCTCTCAGATAATTATTTTCAGCCAAAGCAAGCCCCCAGCTTGGACCCACTTCTAGGAAAGCCCACAGCCAATAACTGGTTGATGCCTTGAGGCCAGGCCTCTGCCAACCTTGACCTTAAGTCATGGTAACTCAGCAGGACCATCCCGGCTCCAGAGCTCCCTGTGATGTAGGTTCTTCTTCTGCTCAATCCAGCTCCTCTCCCTGTTTCCTTCCCTCTCCAAGGGGTCGATCCTGAGCAGAGAAACTCCCAATTAACTTCTTTTACATTCCTTTCTATCTCAGAGGCTGTTTCCTGGGTAACCCAACCTAATACACATAATAACATGAGTAAATCATGTAAGAATAGTGATAAGAGAAGAATAACATTAAGTAACAGAATGAGATCTCTAACCTGACAGAACCAATAACAAATAACAACAGATGCACACAAAACTATACATGTTTTCAAGAACACATACAGATGAAAGCATGCATCCACACATTGGAAGGATTGCCTCTGGGTAGAGGGGAACAGGAGTGGGAATGGAGACTGGAATGGAGACAACGATGACAGCAGGACATGAGTAGAAGGGTTTATTAAGTCAACTTTTTTGTACCTGAGGTCCAAATTAGTATTACTACCACTAATAATAATAACAATAAAATCATTTGAATTGATGAAATGAGGGGTGTTTCAGGATATGTGCCGACAAAGATGACTTGGGTGTTCATGGCCCTTTAGTAGCGACAGGTAAGAGAGCAAATGCAGCAGCTGGCTTTCTTTGGAACGTCACCGGTCCGGAGCACCACTGGCCTGTGAGCCTCACTTTCCCCAGCACTCCACCCAGCCACCCAACTGGATGGCTAGCTGGTCCTGCCTTCAGAATGTCTTGACTATCTTTGGGTCTGTCTCGGAGTAAACCTTTTATTCCAGGCACTACAGCAGTCACTAGGAATGGAGTGGAGACTTCCTTGTTTATAAGTATAATGGGTGTCTGTTTTGCAATTTCTTGTAAATTGATCAGAATTGAGTTTAGAGCTTTTTTGGAGGGAGGTTGGGGGCTTTTGTTTTTTTCCTTTGTTTTGGAGATCAGAAGCCCAAAATGAACCTATGTTATATGTTTTAGGTGTACAGCCTAATGGTTAGGTATTTATATAATTTACAAAGTGACCCCCATAAGTCTGGTACCTACCCGGCACCGTATATATTATTACAGTATTATTGACTACAGTTCCTATGCTGTACTTCACATCCCCATGGCTGTTCTGTAACCTCCAGTTTGTACTTCTTAATCCTTCACTTTTTTCACCCAGTCTCTCAACCTCCTTCCCCTCGGGCAACCTTCAGTTTGTTCTCTATATCTGTGAATCTATTTTTGTTTTGTTTGTTTGTTTGTTTTTGTTCTTTAGATTCTACATATAAGCTTGTTTTTGCTGTGATATTTCTGCAGCACAATCGTGGAGGAGAGAGATGCAGCCCCCTCCCACCACTAATTACCAGACTCAACCAGAATTTGCCAAAAGAAACTGGTAACGGTGTGCTGAGCAGCCAATCAGCTGCATAACCGAGAGTGGCTGGCTCTTTCCCGAGCCCCTTTCTCTTCTTCCTGGAGAGCAGTTCCCAGTCCCCCATCCTCACCACAGGGCTACAGTTAATGTCCTAGCCAAAGGCACGTGCATGGACTCAAGGCCAGCCACTCCAAGCCTGGCCCTTAGAAACGTGCTGTGAACAGTTGGCCCTCCAAGCTTCTACCTTCTGCTGTCGGTGCAGATTAATGCGTGTCCTTGGAAGCCACGGTCAATGAGGGCAGAACCATGAGATGACCACTTGAGGGAGAGCTGCCCGCTGATCAGGAACACTTGAAAATTAAAACAGATTATAGAACAAAGCAGAGAAATGCAAGGTTTCATAGTCTAATCATTCTGCATACTTAGGGTTATGTGCTAAAAGGCTTCCTGCATGTCCTTAATTAGGTGTGTTTGCATTTGCCTGATTATCCCACAAGTTTAGAAAGAGTCCCTTGCTTTATTTTAAAAATAAGTGAAGATCCTTTTATTTACAAAGAAAAAAGGATACCCAGGTGTCAAATACAGAAAATAATAAGAATGGAGTTGAGAAATGTTCTAAGGGGGCTGTAAGGCCAGGAGCCGTCATCGTGACCATTCACATGCAGGTTCCCATTGGATTCGGGCAGGCGATAAAGAAATGGCGGAGTCAGAGGATGGGGGGCCATCCTATTTATTGGTGTCTCACCAAGACAGGCAAACCACAAAAGAAGACAAGGGAAAAGCAGAAAACCAGCTCTTCCCATGAAGGGCAAGGGATCAGGGGAGCCCCTGCAATTGTGATAGCAGGAACTGTGTGTCTGAGCTCCTGGTCTGTCCCACTTTATAGTGTAGAAAACCAAAATCCCTTAATCCAATATACAAACAAGGAAGTCTCCGATACAAAGTCACTTATCCAAGGCATAATTGGATTTCTCATGAGAGTGCACCACCCAGATCATACAATCAGTCAAGGGTGTGGGGAAAAGCTTAGTCCCAAAACCAAACCTCAGGCTACAACAACCTGGCCTGCTTATAGCCTGTCCCCCACACCCATTATAAGTCACAAGCGAGCAAACATATATATCAAGTTTACAAACTTATTTGACCAACAGTGGCTCTCATTATAGGAGGGAAATCATAAAAAGAGGCCAATTATAAATAAAATAGGATGTGATTCAGACACTGGTCAAATATGTATATGTTAAGTTTTTAATTATACAAGTAACTTTAATTTAATTCAGGTAAATTCAGCAAATCCTGCTAACTGCCTGTTTAGTATCCATTCCTACTTTCTTGCTTATGACTAGAACTGTTAAAATTATGCAATCTCCCAGCGCCCTGGCTGCTAAGCAAGGCCTCTTAATCCAGTTCTGGCCCAAAAGATGTAGGTGGAAGCCCCTGAGGACGATGCTCTCACCTGGATTAAAAGGGAAGGTTTAGCTAGGAGGTAGCCTTTGCCCTTCCCTTTCTTTCTTACTCCTAACTGGAACGGGGATGAGAAGATTTGCATGGCAGCAACCGCTTTGTAACCACAGACACCTCGCCCCAGGCAGAAGGTGGGCAGGCTGAGGATGTCAGAAGAGAGAGGAGAGGCGCTAAGAAGCCTGGGCCTCTGGGGGCTTTGCTGAGCCAGAGAACAGCCTGGATCCTTGCTGCCTCCCATCTCCACCCCAATCTTTGTTTGACGACATGGATTGGGTTTTTGTTATTCGCTGACAAATGGATTTCTGACACCATACATAATCTCTCTTCACATTTTCAAATGCAAAGACTTCTGTTTAAAAAAACAAAAAAAAGCTGTCAATTTAGTGCTCCATAATTTATATAAATGCTTCGAAAAGTAACATACCTTTTCAAAATGATATTCAGGGATTGCAAGTCACAGAGAGAGAAAGAGAAATTGTCCAGTGAGTAAGGGTCTATCCTAAATATCTAATATAAAATATGTGATTGAAAATCTAAAACTCCATCTGTAAAAATGTTTTCTTAAAAGTTTCTTTTAAAAAGTCTTCCTGAGAAATAAACATGTTCTGACCAGGAAAAAAACAAAACATATGCAAGTCTGTATAAAGAGCTACAAATAATAACTTTTATCAACTTCAGGATAAATTCAGAAGCCAAAAAATAAGATGTTATACTGATTAAACTCTGGTTTAATTACTAATTTTATTTTTAAGTATAAACATTCAATAAGAAATTAACTTACATGCTATGGAAACCCTAACATTCCAAAATTATATGAGGTATAATAATAGGAGTTTAACAGAAACATAAAATAACATAAAAATTTCTTTCAAAATGTGAAATAATAGAGTGTGTGTGTGTGTGTGTGTGTGTGTCTGCCCTTGGTTCCTGGCACAGAGCTTCTAAAACCCTTGTAATTTCCTAAGAGCATGAATATTTGTTCTAATATTTGGTTTTTGACTCTAGTTCCTGACTCAGGGATCGTAAATCTCTTAGAATTTTCTGAGTGTCTTTTTTTTGTGTGTTTGTGTGTAATCTAAAGTGAGAAGCAGGGATGCAGATAGACAGACTCTCCCATGCACCCGACCAGGATCCACCTGGCATGCCCACTTGGGGTGATGCTCTCTGCCCATCTGGGGTGTTGCTCCATTGCAACCAAAGCCATTCTAGCGCCTGAGGCGGAGTCCATGGAACCATCCTCAGCGCCCAGGCAAACTTTGCTCCAATGGAGCCTTGGCTGCAGGAGATGAAGAGAGAGATAAAGAGAAAGGAGAGGAGGAAGGGTGAAGAAGCAGATGGGCGCTTCTCCTGTGTGCCCTGATCAGGAATCAAACCTGGGACTTCCACATGCTGGGCCAATGCTTTACCACTGAGCCAACTGTGTCTTTTGTTCTCATGGAGAACTGTTCATGAGCTTCTCAATGGGTCTATCACCAGAAAGACTGAGCCAGGATTAGAAGCTTAAAACTTTCAACCCCACTTTACCCCCATCGTCTGGGAAGGGAAGAGGGGCTGGAGACTGAATTAATGATTGATTGTGCCCATGTGATAAAGCCTCCATCAAAATCCGAATAGTACATAGTTTGGGCTGCAGGGAGCTCTGGGTCGGCAAACACATCTACAGGCTGGGAGGACAGAGCACCCCAACAGCAGGAGTGTCAGCTCCTGGGCTCAGGGCTCTTCCGGACTTTGTATCTCTTCATCTGGCTGTTCATTTCTATGCTTTACTATATCCTTTTATAATAAACTGGTAAGCACAGTGTTTCCCTGAGTTCTTTGAGCCTTCCCCACACTTTATCAAGACCAAGGAGGGGGCGGTGGGAACTCCAATTTATAACTGATCAGTCAGAAGTACAACCTGGGACTTTCCACTGGTGTCTGGAGTGGGGCAGTCTTGCGGGAGCTGATGCAAACTCCAGGTGGGCCATGTCAGAATTAGAGTGAATTATTGGGCTGCCCGCTGGTGTCACGGAGAATGACTTGATTATGTGCAAACTCCACACATCTGGCATCAGAAGTGTTGTGAGTTAAGAGTAAGGAGAAACACAGGAGTGTTTTTTCTTTACATGAGGCTAAAATTCTTTTTTAAAAATGAAGAAAAAGTGTCATTTTCTATCTCAACATGATAAAGGCCATATATGATAAACCATCAGCCAACATCCTATTAAACGGCATAAAACTGAGGACTTTCTACCTTAAATCAGGAACAAGACAGGGTTGTCCACTCTCTCCACTCTTATTCAACGTGGTGCTAGAAGTTCTGGCCAGAGCAATCAGACAAGACAAAGAAATAAAAGGCATCCATATTGGAAAAGAAGAAGTAAAGCTATCACTTTTTGCTGATGATATGATCCTATACATCGAAAACCCGAAGGACTCCACAAAAAGATTATTAGAAACAATAAACCAATACAGTAAGGTCGCAGGATACAAAATTAACATACAAAAGTCCATAGCCTTTCTATATGCCAACAATGAAATATTAGAAAACGAACTCAAAAAAATAATCCCCTTCACGATTGCAACAAAAAAAATAAAATACCTAGGAATAAACATAACAAAGAACGTAAAAGACCTATATAATGAAAATTACAAAGCATTGTTAAGGGAAATCAAAAAAGATACAATGAGATGGAAAAATATTCCTTGTTCTTGGATAGGAAGAATAAATATAATCAAAATGGCCATATTACCCAAAGCAATATACAAATTTAATGCAATTCCCATCAAAATCCCTATGAGGCCTGACCTGTGGTGGCGCAGTGGATAAAGCGTCGACCTGGAAATGCTGAGGTTGCCAGTTCGAAACCCTGGGCTTGCCTGGTCAAGGCACATATGGGAGTTGATGCTTCCAGCTCCTCCCCCCTGTCTCTCTCTCCTCTCTGTCTCTCTCTCTCTCTCCTCTCTAAAATGAATAAATAAATAAAAAAAATTAAAAAAAAATCCCTATGAGATTTTTTAAAGAAATGGAACAAAAAATCATCAGATTTATATGGAACTATAAAAAACCCCGAATAGCCAAAACAATCCTAAGGAAAAAGAATGAAGCTGGGGGCATTACAATACCTGACTTTAAACTATATTATAGGGCCACGATAATCAAAACAGCATGGTATTGGCAAAAAAATAGACACTCAGACCAATGGAACAGAATAGAAAGCCCAGAAATAAAACCACATATATATGGTCAAATAATCTTTGATAAAGGGGCCAACAACACACAATGGAGAAAAGAAAGCCTCTTCAACAAATGGTGTTGGGAAAACTGGAAAGCCACATGCAAAAGAATGAAACTCGACTACAGCCTGTCCCCGTGTACTAAAATTAATTCAAAATGGATCAAAGACCTAAATATAAGACCTGAAACAATAAAGTACATAGAAGAAGACATAGGTACTAAAATCATGGACCTGGGTTTTAAAGAACATTTTATGAACTTGACTCCAATGGCAAGAGAAGTGAAGGCAAAGATAAATGAATGGGACTACATCAGAATTAAAAGTTTTTGCTCAGCAAGAGAAACTGATATCAAAATAAACAGACAGCCAACTATATGGGAACTGATATTTTCAAACGACAGCTCAGATAAGGGCCTAATATCCAAAATTTACAAAGAACTCATAAAACTCAACAACAAACAAACAAACAATCCAATAAAAAAATGGGAAGAGGACATGAACAGACACTTCTCCCAGGAAGAGATACAAATGGCCAACAGATATATGAAAAGATGCTCAGCTTCATTAGTTATTAGAGAAATGCAAATCAAAACTACAATGAGATACCACCTCACTCCTGTTAGATTAGCTATTATCAACAAGACGGGTAATAGCAAATGTTGGAGAGGCTGTGGAGAAAAAGGAACCCTCATTCACTGTTGGTGGGACTGTAAAGTAGTACAACCATTATGGAGGAAAGTATGGTGGTTCCTCAAAAAACTGCAAATAGAACTACCTTATGACCCAGCAATCCCTCTACTGGGTATATACCCCAAAACCTCAGAAACATTGATACATGAAGACACATGTAGCCCCATGTTCATTGCAGCACTGTTCACAGTGGCCAAGACATGGAAACAACCAAAAAGCCCTTCAATAGAAGACTGGATAAAGAAGATGTGGCACATATACACTATGGAATACTACTCAGCCATAAGAAATGATGACATCAGATCATTTACAGCAAAATGGTGGGATCTTGATAACATTATAAGGAGTGAAATAAGTAAATCAGAAAAAACCAAGAACTACATGATTCCATACATTGGTGGAACATAAAAATGAGACTAAGAGACATGGACAAGAGTGTGGTGGTTACCAAGGGTGGGGGGGGAGGGAGGACATGGGAGGGAGGGAGGGAGAGAGTTAGGGGGAGGGGGAGGGGCACAGAGAACTAGATAGAGGGTGACGGAGGACAATCTGACTTTGGGCGAGGGGTTTGCAACATAATTTGATGACAAAATAACCTAGACATGTTTTCTTTGAATATATGTACCCTGATTTATTAATGTCATCCCATTACCATTAATAAAAATTTATAAAAACAAACAAACAAACAAACAAACAAAAAAAGTGTCATTTTCAATCTTGGCCTGTGAAATGGTGGGCCCTAAACCAAGAAAAGGAAATAAAACTATTTCCTGACTTTTCCTTTTCAAAAACATCTTACCATTGAGCTTTATTTTCTCCAAATAATTGGACATTCCAAATTTAGGAACTTTGTTTTGAATGTTTTTAGTTCCCAATAAAAACATATTGTTTGATAAAACTGGGGGATTTAACATTTCTCAGTCTAGTAATTTCCTTATAAATTGGAATGAAAAAGAAAAACAACTTTTGGTAAATTAAGTTTTTGTTAAAACTCAATTCTTTGTAAATGACTGTGTGTTTTATCTCTGAAGTATTTGTGCACTTACTAAAGAAAGCAAAGAAAGAAACATCATGACATATTTAAATTATGCCAAGATGAAGTTTTACAGCAAAGGCAAAAGAGCTAAAACTTTTTATGACTGTAATTTTCTGCATTTCCTACACTTATTTTCTTATAAAAACAACAACAGTAAGAGTTTTCTAGTTACTCTTAAATAAATTAATATTGGAAAATATATTAATGTAATGTCGATGTGATATTTCAATTAATATTACAAATAATATGTTAAAATCTAAATAAGTATAAAAAAATAAATCACTTCCAATGAAAACATAGATGTATTTTCATTTATATTTGTTTAGATAATTTTCCTTTTTTTATTTAAAATTTTTTTTTTTTTTACAGAGACAAAGAGAGAGTCAGAGAGAGGGATAGATAGGCACAGACAGGAACAGAGAGAGATGAGAAGCATCAATCATTAGTTTTTTGTTGTGCATTGCGACACCTTAGTTGTTCATTGATTGCTTTCTCATATGTGCCTTGACCATGGGCCTTCAGCAGACCGGATAACCCCTTGCTTGAGCCAGCTGCCTTGGGTCCAAGCTGGTGAATTTTTGCTCAAACCAGATGAGTCCATGCTCAAGCTGGCAACCTCGGGGTCTCAAACCTGGGTCTTCTGCATCCCAGTCCGACGCTTTATCCACTGCGCCACTGCCTGGTCAGGCTGTTTAGATAATTTTCAATAAAAGTATTTTACTATTACTTGTTAATATAATTAATAATATATTTTATAATGGTTTTATTTATTCTTTCTGATCTAAATTGGCTTTGGGACTCTGGATTTCTGCAACATTGAGTGTGGCGGGAACACACAGCACCCACCATAGATGGATAGACTCCTCCATATTCCCCATGCCCTATGCAGTTAGGTGGGGCTGCGTGACTAGTCCTGGGCAAAGCGCTGCGAATCTCAGTGGTTCATATCCCCTCTAAGATAAGCACTGTAGAGCCAGGACATGATGCCACAGCTCTCTCTTGCCCCACGAAGGTGGCTGAGGAAGCTAAGTGTTCCAGATGCTGAAGCTTCAAGAATGTGGAGTTTTGTCAGCCCAGACCCAGAGTAACCACATAGAATACAACTCCCACTGATCTATGGGAGATACGAACTCTAAGTGAGAAAAACACTTTTACATTAAGCTATATAGTACTCTTGCTAATTAACTGAGGTAATAGATATTAGTTTTCACCTAAATAGAATGTAACACAAAACTATAAGACTTAAATAATATCATTAGTAAATATACATATATATGTAAAAGCTAGGCTTACATCTTAGGCCATGGATATAGAATTATAAGATTATTTTAGGCAAAAACTCACATATCTTATATTTGTCCATGATCTCTACAAATTGCATGGAATGTGTTCCTCAGATGCTGGGAGTTTCTACTTCCTTAGTGTCCTTCTAGAGAAACATAAATAGAAAATGAAAGTGGTTCTTCCTTTCAAATTACTGGCATGGTAACCAGATGATGCCAACATGGAAAATTATCTGGAACTGCAAAATGGAAAACATGCTTGCCATTATTTGAGCTTCCTCAGCCATCAAGTGTTCCTTGGAAGCTCTGTCTGCTCCTCTCTGTGTCTAGGATCATGCTCAAATTCAGGAGAAGTTCCCTGCACACAGATCTTTTCCCACACTCTGATCATTTCTTCCTAGTCTCCTAGGCATATTTCTCCTCTTCTTTGCCTTCAATGTTAGTGTTTTGGGGTTTAGTATTATGTCCTTGACCAGAGGTGGATTAAGGTCAGTTGAGACCCCAGGCCCAGAAGAAAATATTGGGCCCCTTACATTAGAAAAAAATGTAAAGTTGGGGTTTTGCGGGACCCTTCAGAAGTTGGGGCCCAGAGCGCGTGCCCGGTGCATCCGTCATTAAATCTGCCTCTGTCCTTGACTCTTTGATGCTACATTCTCTCCTTTGAAAAGCCCATGCATGCTTTTAGCTTCACTTGCTATTGCAGATCCCTTCCCAGCACTGGGTGTACACCTGGGTCCCTTTTCACAGCATCTTTACTGAGATGTCCTATAAGAACCTCAAGTGGCCTGTCACCTTCCCCCAGCAAGCCTGCTTCTCTTCCTCTCTTCCCTCTCTCAACATCCTATCAATCCAGACACCTTGATTATCATCCTTGGAAATCCCTACTCATCTAGTTATTCCCACATTCCTTGTTTTTTCCTAATATTTGGACCTTTTCTTCTCACACACAGCTACTTTTACTCTTATTATTGCACCAGCGCCGTGCCTACCCAACTGCTATCCAATTCAACACTGCTTCATGTGAGCTTTCTAAATGTAGACCTAACCTACCTCTTTCAATACCTCCCCCTCACCCGGGGTATTGAGCCCCTTTTCTCTCCACTCCTTTCCACGGACGCTGTGCACATCCATACCTCTGGACCCTTGCTCAAACTGTAACCTTCTCCTGAAATGCCTCTCTCATCCAGTTTTTCTGGCTAAGTGCTGGTCATCATTCAGTTTTCAGCTTGAACATCATCTCCCCAAGGATGTCTTTCTTGCCCTCTGAGCTCATCCAGGACCCCTTTTCTCTGACTCCCCATGATCCTGCACTTCCCTCTGATGTGGACCAATCATCTGACGCTGCTATGGTCTGTCTACCTGCCTACTTCTCCTCCTCCTTGCCTCCAGTTTAAGCTCTCTGTGGGCCAACAGGTGGATTCTCCAGGAAGCAGAGGATGCCTCCAGAACCATGGACAAAAGCACAGGTCTAGAGGTTGTATGATGGTGGAACCTGTTCCACAGCAGCTGGAGGTGGACAAGAAACAAAATTCAAAGTGCATGGTGCCAAAGCTGATCTCTAACACTCACAAGACCGACACAAGTACAAGGAGAGGCTTCAGCGTTCTTCCATGCCTGGATAGAAATGTCTCTCTTCTCGGTAATCTATTCAATAATGTTGTGCACGCAATTATGCATTTGGCACATATTTTAAAATTCCTTTTCATGGCATGTAACAAAATAAATTTTTATCATAATCCTGTGCTATAGAGCACAAAGCTATAGCAATACTACAATCAGAGCCCATTTCTCTCTGTGAAATAGCATGTTTTAAACATCCCTATGTACCAGGGCATATCTTAGTGTATCTGGCACAATTTGTCCTCCAAGACATTGGAAGTTTCAGCTAAGACTGCATACAAAACCACCATGGAAGGCCCTGGCCGGTTGGCTCAGCGGTAGAGCATCGGCCTAGCGTGCGGAGGACCCGGGTTCGATTCCCGGCCAGGGCACACAGGAGAAGCGCCCATTTGCTTCTCCACCCCTCCGCTGCGCCTTCCTTTCTGTCTCTCTCCTCCCCTCCCGCAGCCAAGGCTCCATTGGAGCAATGATGGCCCGGGCGCTGGGGATGGCTCTGTGGCCTCTGCCCCAGGCGCTAGAGTGGCTCTGGTCACAACATGGTGACGCCCAGGATGGGCAGAACATCGCCCCCTGGTGGGCAGAGCGTCGCCCCTAGTGTGCGTGCCGGGTGGATCCCGGTCGGGCGCATGCGGGAGTCTGTCTGACTGTCTCTCCCTGTTTCCAGCTTCAGAAAAATGAAAAAGAAAACCACCATGGATGCAGGGAAATGACTTGAAGAAACGTGCCTGGCATCACTCCTCCACAATCAGTGTATAAAGTACAAAAAATGAGTTGATTCCACAATTATGCAATTAAATATAAAGTACTGGCATTTAACACTGTATTTGAATTTCCTTTGTGTAGTCTTCACTTACAGATCAGATACACACACACACACACACACACACACACACACACACACACATATATATATATATATATATATATATATATATATATATATATATAATTAAGATCACTCCAAAACTCAGATATGTCAGAAAGGAATTATCTTAGTGGAAGTCAAAAATATCAAGTGAAAAACAGATGAGAAGAGGCTTCAATGTGTGACAACCTCTTACATCATTCTAGATTAAGTGCTGATGATCCAGATGAAGGTAAGGAAGGAATGATGAGATTCAAAAAGCAGAGATAATGGAGTTACAGAAGAGATCAAGATTATGAGAATCAGGACACCACCACGCAAGATACAAAAGGGCAGAATGCATAGTCTACGATCCACAGACTGAGATCGAGGCTTTTTGCAAATTTACAGCAACTCTCATATTTACATAACTATAATGAAAGAAACTTGCCTCAACTATCAACAACATACAGCGATTCTTGATAAACTATACAAGAGGAGAAAGTAAGTTATCTTTTTGCCCTCCTTGGAAAATAACATTACAAAATTCTTGCCAGATGAAGATCAAGACTATGCTATCAAATACGTTAGTAAAAATATCACAGAGCTGTGTCTGACTGTTAATTCAAGCACAATACTATTTGTGTGGTGTTGTCAGCTTTTAAAAATATGACATTTGATGTGATTTCTTTCTTATTTAAGTAAATATCCACATGTGCATGGTCTTGTATTATCTTCAGTAAAGAATACACAAAACCTGCATCCACTCCTGGTGTTTCCGTGTTTCTCTCCACGATCTCAGCCTGGGGCATGGCACCCGGACTCACTCAGTGAATGAAAGAGGGGTGAGCTCATGAGCCAGCTGTGTTATTATTGCCCTGCCCCTGGGACTCCCCAGGTCACTCCACGGCTTATCCCTCTGCTGATGTGGAGCCCTTTCTTGTTCCAATGGCTATAATACTGGAGCTTTGAGTCCACGGTGGGAGGCGTTTTCTTCTCCCATTGCCTTAAAGGGGCTCATGGGCCGGTGCCCACGCGGGAGTGGAGACAGGCATCGACAACAGGGAGAAAATACAAACACGGTGTGTGCTAATGGAGGGAAGCCTGGGCAAGTAAGGAAACCTTTGCTAACACAGGCTTAAAAGGAGCGGATTTGTTTCCCGTTATGTAATTTTCTGCAGGATCCCTTCCATGTTTATTTACAAGAGAGTGGGTGTCAAAGAAGGGTGGGGAACAGAGAAGTGGGGAAAAAAGCATCAACTCTTCATTTCTGTCTGTCTTTGCTTAATCTTCAGAGGCCCAGCTATAGTAGATTATCCCCCACTTAATTATGTCTATTTCTCAAGTGAAAACAAGACAGACAAAAAACAAAAACAAGAACAAACCCAAAAACCTCACAAGGTTCAGAGAACACTTTGTAAAGTATGATTGTCTAACCATTATGCTATACACCTGAAACGAATACAAAAAAAAAAAAATTGTGTGAGTTACAATTGAAAAGTAAAATTTTAAAAAGAAATCTTAAAAACAACAACAACAACAACAAAATAAAACCCTGATAAAACAGCCAGGTCACCCAGCAGAAGCCGAATCTGAATGCAGGTGGGTAAAGTCGCCAAGCCCACAGTTCCGGAGGCCCCAGCACTGCCCTTCTGGAGTGTAGCCAGCTGGTCCGCGGGAGGACCACCACTCAGGGCCTGGGACCACTCAGGCGAGACAGAGGTGTGAACCCTGCTTCTCTCCTGCCCCTCCTCCCGCTCCGCCCCCGCTGCCAGGCTCGGGTTCATTGCCGGCACTCTGGCCTGAGCTCAGCTCTCTGGGGACGGGTCTGAAGAGCTCAGTGACTCGGGCCACCACTCCAAATTCCTATTAAGCACTCTAGATTTAACAGCTGCTATTAATACAAATTATGCTTCATTAAGCATGAAGCTAAGGAGAACTGAGCTTGGAGGTTTCCGTTCAATACAGGGCTGAAGGACAAACAGAGCGGCTATTTTTAATCCTGGCAATGTCACCAGGGAGAGAGCAGCCTGACACTCATGTGACGGTCGCAACTGCTGCAAATTGAGTTTTTCACATTTTCAAATAAATATCTCTTGTTTTCAGCTCAAGGCATGTGACAGAAGTAAACCTTTCCAATCCTTGAGGGATGGTGATACCCAGAACGTTTTTCACTCCAGAAAACTTGTTTTCTAGAAAACTTAAGAAGGAGCAGGGAGGGTGGTCTCAGCAGGTCCCCAGCAGACTCCTGCCCACACTCGCACTCGGGGAGGCTCTGGCTCCCCCACTGGGGTTAGCGGTGCTGGGCAGGCTGCCTCTGCTGCTACGGTGCGGGTTCATCCAGAGGAGGCTCAAGAACAGGTGAAATCATACGTGTAGCATTCTTCTAGATCAGGGGCCAGCAAAGGTTTGCTATAAAGGGCCAGAAAGTATCTCAGACTCTGTGGGTCCTTGTAAAGCCAGTAGGCATGGCCGCCATCACAGCTGCCTGGCCCATGCAGGTTCCCATTAGATTCAGACAAGACGGTAATGAAACAACAAAGCCAAGAACTGATGGGCCATTGTCTTTATCCTAGCTTGCACCTAGCAGGCAAGAAATACACACAGTGGGAAAACACTTCCCTTTCCATTCAGGGCTCCCAAAGCCACTGACTTATTCGAGTTTCCTAGAATCAAAGTTTTCTACCTCACCAGCCTTATTCACCTCTGTTCCCCATCTCCTTCTCTCTGCACAAACTGCACAAATTGGCTTCTCCTTCAGCACTCTGTCATCTTGGCTGCTTTACCTCCCCTCCACGTGGCCTTTCTCTGCTCTCCTTTCTCTGCTCTCTCCTCTAATGCTAATCTCAGGAACCGAGAGAGAGCAAGCTCCCGGTCTGCCCCACTTTATAGTGTAGAAATCCAAACCTTTAATCCAATATATAAACAAGGAAGTCTCTGATACAAAGTCACTTAGGGTGGGAAAGGCTTAGTCTTAAAACTAAGCCTTAAGGGGTCGTCAAACTTTTTATAAAAACCGCCCACTTTTGCAGTGCTGGTCAACCTGGTCCCTACCGCCCACTAGTGGGCAGTCCAGCTTTCATGGTGGGCCAATCGCAGCGCTGTTTGGTTGCGTGGTAGGGACCAGGTTGACCAGCACTGCAAAAGTGGATGTTTTTTATAAAAAGTTTGAAGACCCCTGCTAGGGTATAACAACCCTGCCTGCTTACAGCCAGTCCCCCACACCCAGTGCGAACTATAAGAGAGCAAACATATATATCATATTTACAAATTATTTGACCAACAGTCCTGTGATCTCTGTTGCAACTGTTCATTCCTGTCATTGTAGCACAAGGCAGCCATAGACTACCCAGAAAGGAATGTGCATGACAGTTTTTCCGTAAAACGCTATTGACAAAACTAGGGTTAGGGCAGATTGGGCTGCCAGGCTATAGTCTCCCACCTCGATTCAAATTTTCTGTTCTATCCTAGATGTTTTTGCAATGGCTATAACCTTAGTGTTTCACAAATGGGTTTATATCAGCTATATTTTTACCTACAAAGTTGTAACAACTGGAATTCTTTCTTTTTAAATCCCTGTATGTGATACCAGTGCAAGGGCATGGCATTACCACATTTGGAATGGTTACATTCACATGTCATTGTCCTTATGTTCAACCAGGTCTGTGCTATACACGCAATTTGCAATCAGAACTTTTGCTGAGATGTCAGTTTGCATGCTTTTATATTTTATATAAATACATGATCATTATATTTGTTCCAAGCATCTGACAATGAGTGTATGACAATGAGTTCTGCTAAGCATCTGACAATGAGTGTAGACAATAAGTTCTGCTAATGGAACACCCCAGTTTATCCATGATGGTAGGTATATTAGTTCTACAGGGAAACAGCAGAGAGAGAGAGAGAGAGAGAGAGGGAGAGAGAGGGAGAGATATGATAGTTGATAAATAGACAGATAGATGCTATAGCTAGCTAGCTAGATGGAGATATCGGTTCTCATGATTATGGAGGCTGAGAAGTCCCACAATCTTCTGTCTACTAACTGGAGAAGCCAGGAAGGCCAGAGGTATAGTTCAGGGCCTGGGCGGGTGGGATGATGCCCATCCCCATTGAGGAGAGTCATTACTCAGTCCACCAATTCAAATGTTAATCTCTTCCAGAAACACCTCCCCAGACACACCCAGAAATAATGTTTAGTCAGCTACTGGGAATCTTGTGGCCCAGTCAAATAGACACATAAGTGTGCCATAACTGTCAGTTAGATACTTGTTCAGTTAATATTTATTACCATCTCCTTTGAAAAGTTCTTTGCCCTTGAGTTTGATGTGTTTTGCTTTGGCCAATGAGACATTAGAGCACATTAAGGGAGGAGATGCTTGAAATTATAAGGTTGGGCATTGTTTTCACCATAATTACAAGCCAGTAAGATGGTAGAGCTGCTTCCAAGTGTATGTAAAGAACAAGGTTTGTAGAGTCCATCTTAAAGGCACTCTTAAAAAGAATCTTGAATAAGGTTGCTAAAAAAGAAAGAAAGAAGGAAAGAAAGAAAGAAAGAAAGAAAGAAAGAAAGAAAGAAAGAGAAAGAAAGATGTGTCTTAAAAAAGATTGCTAGGTCAGATGCAAAACTAGTTACTGTCTTACAGAGCAATAAAACTATACTCTTGTGTATGTTTTTCCTCTGCCAAACTACAAGGTAGCATGTAATTTTACAATGTCTAGACTCTAATAAATAGTAAATAGCAAGGTCAAGCACAGGAACATTCTTGTAAATAATTAAATAATCGTTGCTTGAACTTGTTAACTATGAAAAGTACATCTGCCTACATTTTTGCCTTATTTTTAAGCTCTAAGTATATTTTTATTGCCATCATTGAGGGATACACCACAATTAGGAGAACAGCCTCACTGTGTAAAGGAAAACAGTGTCCTGGGTACGCATGCTCAGGAACTCCGCTCATACAGCAGACCTGGTGACACTGCCAGGGAGGTGGTCACCAATGTAAATAAAGCACATGTTTTGGACACTGTTGCCCCAGCTGTTCCACCAGAGGCAGGGGATAAACGAGCAGAATCCCCAGGAAGGGGAAGGCACCCCCTCCCTCTCACTATGTGGGTAGCTTTTGTGGATTGCCTTAGACTGACAATAGCAGGCAGCCAGTAGCTCTGCTGTGTTCCTTCACCTTGGGGCCACCAAGGGGGTGTGAGTTCATACAAATAGGTTGGGATGAGTGGTCAAAGGATTCTACTGCCTCATCATATCTAGAGGTATGTCACCAAAGCAAATAACATAAGACCTCAAACCCTTTACCAAGACGCAAGTAATTACAAATACTTTATTGTTCCTAATATTATAATACTTTCCTTAGTTCTGTCCTTTTCTGTTAACAGAACATCCCTTGGAGGAGATCAATGGGACACACATAAACTGACCCTCACTCAGGCTGTTGTACACAGGCAAACTTACATGCACATAGATTTATCTTGGTACATGGCGGGCATCACTCAAACTCCAAACACCCAGAACAGATATAAGGGGTGCTGGACAGACAGCAGGAAGGCTTCCTGAATCTCGGGCTTTGCCAGAAGTCTCAAGTTTTTTCTCTATGGACTGAAGACTAGTGATTGACCAATTTTTGCTGCAAAAGGTCAGTTAGTAAGAACTTTGGGCTGATCTCTTCTGCAACTACCTGAGTCTGGCATGAAAGTAGCGATAGACATAAAATGCAGTGGTCCCCAACCCCCAGGCCGTGGACCGGTACCGGTCCATGGGCCATTTGGTACCGGTCCGCAGAGAAAGAATAAATAACTTACATTATTTCCGTTTTATTTATATTTAAGTCTGAACGATGTTTTATTTTTTAAAAATGACCAGATTCCCTCTGTTACATCCGTCTAAGACTCACTCTTGATGCTTGTCTCGGTCACGTGATACATTTATCCGTCCCACCCTAAAGGTCGGTCCGTCAAAATATTTTCTGACATTAAACCGGTCCGTGGCCCAAAAAAGGTTGGGGATCACTGATAATATGAACACATTGAATGTGGTTTTGTCCCAATAAATGATCAGAATAGGTGGCAAGCTAAATTTAACCCGTGGGTCATCTTTTGCCAACCCTGATGTGGACTATAGCAGGCTCCCTAAATCAACATGACGAAGACCCCTCCCATGGTTACACAGCCTTGATATGCTGGCTTCCTACACTCTTGGGCCTCTGCACTTAAATGGAAGTAACTGTTGAAGTTTTCCTGCTCAATCATTACTTGCAATTAGCATAACCCTTCTCTGGGCAGAAAGCGGAGGGGCCGCACACAACAATAGCTCTGTAAAAGTGAAACGCTGTGTTTGCTGCAAAATGGAACCTTAGCAGCCTCGAGTTAGAGCTCAGCTCACCAGGAGGAGACAGAACCTACAGATGGCTCCAAGGTCACTGTCTCAGCTGATAGGGTGTGGAGGTCACATCTCACTCACAGGGGAATTGTGGGGCTGAGGCAGTCCTTGGCCAGCCCCAAAGCAGGCCAGTGGCTGACATAGACGTGAACATAAAGGGGGAAGTGGTCAGAGGCTGAGTAGGGGCCTGAGCGGTATCCAGAAGCTGAGCTGCTAGCTGTACAGCTGGGCCCCAGAGTATGAGTGAGGAAGGGGTGAGCGATGGCAGCTGCAGGCCGAAGTCACAGGCCAAAGCCCCTTTCTGCTTGAACAGCAGCAGATCAGGAGCTGGGGTGAGGCGTGGGGGTTAGCAGTGTAGGCTTCAGGCAGCCTCTCAGAAGCTGTCCTCAATTACCTTTAGAAAAACTTCTTTAGTAAACTGTATAAAACCAACTTTTTATCTTAAAAAAAAAAACTGGAAAGAAAAGATTCTGAAAACAAGGCCTTTGAAATGCTGAACTTCAATTCCCTTGGAATAACTGCTAGTAAATAAATGCTACAGAAGTAGCTTTCTTTTTCCTTTAAAGAAAAAGGAAAAAAATGAGTTCTGAAAATAGAGCCTTTGAAAGAAAGTCTTTGAAACAACCCTACTTCTGGTCCAAAACTGGACTGGCCAGTCTAGAAAAGACAATAATAAACAAGTCAGTGCAGGTAAAACAAAAAGTGTTGTTTGCTTGCTGCTGTTACTTATCTATGAAATAGGTGCTCCCAGGGGAGAAATAAAGAACAGACCCTACTATTCCCTCTCCCCGCCAACCCTCTTCCCACCCCACGCCTGTGGAATATACCCATGGGTCCCACTGGGCAGGTGGAGAGGACTATGGGTCAAGGTGTTGCTATACTACCCCTATCATTTCCAAATAGTAAATCACATTCTAGTTCATTAATGTGAAAATGATTCAAGACTAAGTTATTGATATTCCCCACAACTGCCACAATGTAGCTAATTCAAGGTTTAAATAACAAAAATTCCATGGTTTTGGAGGTTGATTTTCAAATCCAAGTTCCTATGGCAAGTATATTCGGGCTCAAACTCTGCCCTCAGGTGTTAATTAGCTGAATATGCAGGTGTATCTTTTCAAGTTGAATATGTACATGAGGGTATTTATATGTGTCTATTTAGAGCTCCACCTGTGCCTCATGCATCCAGAAGCATCATAACAGGTGTCGCTCTCCTTATCTCTCCAACCCACATCCTTCTAGCCAAGGAAATTGCATCTCCATTAGTGGTATGAGTTTGATCATTTACCCAATGCATGACTCACATTCCATAATTAAAAAAAAAAAAAAGAGTAGGACTTGGATTAAGATAGCACTGTCATTATGTCATTTAAAGCCCCCTTCCTTTCCTCCAATCTAAGCACATAATAATGACATATGAAATATAAAAAGAAACTGCTAAAATCATAGCCAAGTTCAAAATCAAGATGATTGTGGCTGTGGCTGTGAAAGAGAAATCCAAAGTGTTTAGTAGAAGCTGAAACTAATCTTGCTAATCCCTCAATTAGTCTGGGATGTCTGAGAGTTTTATCCTTGCGGTGCTGTAGAAAGTAGATGTGTTAAATACCCACTGAGGTACCCAAGCCAGGCTCATTGCTCAGGGCTTCTGGAAAATATTTTTTTCCAAATAAAGTATTTGTGGGGAAAAAAGCTGCTGTTTTCTGCCTACATATCCCATCTCATCTGGTACATTATTGTGCGATGATAGGATGACTGAAGCTGATACAGCCTCTTGCGACTATTGAGGAAGAGAAGATCTTCTTCCTGGCATCCTGAATTGTTGGACCACTAAGTGAACCCTGAACCACCAAGCCTCTGTCTTCGAGAGTAAATCATAAATGTCAAAATGTTTAGCCAGTGTTGGTTGGATTTCTTTTTAGATGAAGTCAAATGCATCCTAGTTGAAATAGTGTCTGTGTGAGACTCCTTCTTTTTTAGGTAAACCCGCAAACGAAATTTCAAAACACATTAAGAAATCAAATGCAACCAAAGACGGGAAACAAAATAAACTAATAAATAATCAGACATGAAGTCACTCCAGATGAGAGTAAAATTATAGATAGTCTGACAATGACTTTAAATAAATGTTTAGGCTCCTCAGTGAGAAGAAATAACATCAATAACAGGGACAGAAATTATGAAAAAATAGACAGAAATTAAAATAGTAAACTATGCAAAAACTAGAAATCATACAATTAAATATATATTCATTGAGATAAACTCAAAAGATAAAGTGTAGCCTGACCTATGGTGGAGCAGTGGATAAAGCGTCGACCTGGAAATGCTGAGGTCGCCGGTTCGAAACCCTTGGCTGGCCTGGTCAAGGCACATACGAAGGCACATACAGAAGTTGATGCTTCCAGCTCCTCCCCCCTTCTCTCTCTCTCTCTCTGTCTCTCTCTCTCTGTTTCTCCCTCTCCTCTCTGAAATGAATAAATTAAAAAAAATAAAATAAAATATTTTAAAAAAAAAGATAAAGTGTACTCTAGCCTGGACACAGAGTAAGAACTGACTCAGAGGAAATGACCCAAAGGAGAGCCATGATAGAGGGAACTGTAGGAGGAGTTAAGACACGTGGAAACGAGTGAACAAGCAATATTCCAGAGGTAATAGTAGAACATTTCCAAGACTGAAAAGAGACTTAAGTTCTCACATTTAAAAAGTGCTCTGAGTACAAAGCAGCATTGATCCAAATTAATTCAAAATTAGACATGTCACAGTGAAAAAAGATAAAGAGAAAAATCTTTAAAATATCCAGACAAAAAGAGATGGCTAGATAACATGAGGCAAGTGAGGCAAGTAGTCCGCCCTGGGGTGTGGCTGGGTGCTCTCTGCCCCTTCCTGAGCTGTCCTCCTGCTCTGACTCCAGCACATTGTCTGCTTACGTCCTCTCAAATCCTGATCCCGTCTATAATTTCCTATTCCTGCCCTCCTCCCCTCCTAGCTCCTTTTTAAGTCCTAGCTCCTCTTACTCAACCCTGTCTTAGCTATTCTTCCTCCAAAACATTATCTTTTATTTGTACCTCTATTTCTTTTTACAAATAAGTTTTATGGTGCCTTTCAAGCCTGTATACAACAGATAATAAAAAGAAATTGATTAGCAACCATTAGAATAAGGCACCGAGGCCCTGGCCAGTTGGCTCAGCGGTAGAGCGTTGGCCTGGCGTGCGGGGGACCCAGGTTCGATTCCCGGCCAGGGCACACAGGAGAAGCGCCCATTTGCTTCTCCACCCCCACCCCCTCCTTCCTCTCTGTCTCTCTCTTCCCCTCCCGCAGCCAAGGCTCCATTGGAGCAAAGATGGCCCGGGCGCTGGGGATGGCTCCTTGGCCTCTGCCCCAGGCGCTAGAGTGGCTCTGGTCGCGGTAGAGCGACACCCCGGAGGGGTAGAGCATCGCCCCCTGGTGGGCAGAGCGTCGCCCCTGGTGGGCATGCCGGGTGGATCCCGGTCGGGCGCATGTGGGAGTCTGTCTGACTGTCTCTCCCCGTTTCCAGCTTCAGAAAAAAAATACAAAAAAAAAAAAAAAAGAATAAGGCACTGAAACCAGAATTCCTAAAAAACGAATGTTACACAGTTCTTCACATTTACTAAGGTCATGTGGTTTGATAGGAGCTTCCAAGTGTCTGAAGCAAAAAGAGGAAATACCTTCAGTGGAGTACTGGCAGTTTCCATAACACAGAAGTGTACCAGGTGGTAAGGTGAAGCATTTCCATATAGAAGTGAGGGATACATGAACAGATTGCAAAATCTTTCTTGCTCCTACTCACAGTATTATTTATCTATTTATTATTTTTTAATTAGGTATAGTTGACATACAATTTTATATTGGCTATAATAGTTACAGGTGTATAATATAGTGATTCAACATTTTTATATCTTACAATGTGATCACCGTACTAATTCTGGTAATCACTTGTCACCATATAAACTTATCACAGTATTATTGACTATATTCCCCTTCTCTTTTTCAGCCAACCACCCCCCTTCCGGTAATCACCTCTGGTTTCTGTTTCTTCTTTGAGTCTGTTTCCGTTTTGGTTTGTTTGTCTGTCTGTTTGTTTTTGGATTCCACATGTAAGTGAAACCACATAGTATTTGTCTTTCTCTGTCAAAGCAGGGTGGGCAGGCACTGAGTCACAGAAAACCAGCCCCTTGGTGGCCTGCTGAAGCCCCTGAAGAACTCTGGCTGGAACACAGAGCACAGTTTGGCCAAGTGGCTTTTCCCGTCAAACAAGCAACAACTGACCAAGGTAGACAGTTCTCCAAATGCGTGTCTGTGGTAACTAGGTATACATCACCTATGCAGTTCTTCATATTCAATGTAGTCCGTCTAGCTCCACTGAAGCACTTTTTTCATCTTCATTAACTTTTCTCTCTTGCCTCTTTTTAAACATTTTGAGGAGAGTTTAGCTAATTCCTCTAAGAGCATATCAATTTGATTTGGTAAAGATCTTTGAAATATTAAAGAAGACAAAGATGCCTCAAAGAAGAATAAATTACATCAAGGAACAAACTGTCCAATTTCATGGTTATGTATAAATATTTAAGCACATATGTCATTAGATGAGGCATATAAGAAAAAAAAAATGTGTTTGAAGGTTTCCTAAATGTGACAACAACTCTAAGAATTTACATGACATTTCCAAAAATAAATTGTTAAACTGAAAGGAATATTTCTAAAACTATCAATAATAAAAAGCAAATTTGGATCAAACATGCGAGAGGAAAGACTCAATTACCAGTTAACTCTCTCTGTAAACAGTGACACCACAGAATTATTGGAACATGGAAAGGCAATCAAAGAGTATACAGCCAAAAATGTAGGGAGACAAGCTCATCCAAGAAACTCTCCTGTGTACGAGATGAGATTGCTGAGGCCAGGAGTGGTTGCCCTGTGTCCCAACACCTAAGAAACTGCCCAGGGTTGTAGGCTGAATCTCTCGCCCTTCTTTCTGCACAAGCTTCTGCCCCTGACCTTGCAGAGCGCGTGAGGACACAGCTCAGACCCTGAGTACTGGTGGTTGAATCCAAGCCTGGCCCTGTCACTTGCTCTCCCGCACCCCTGTGCCTCTCCAAGCAGCCGCTCTTTTCCATTGGAAGCCTGAACTAATAAATAACCGATTTTTTGGCTTGTAATATGCATACAAATCCGGGCACTTTGTCCCTTTGCCAAGCATTACCAACTGCCCTGGAGCCAGGTCAAATCTTCATTCACTGATTCAGAAGTGCTAGCTTCAATTTCTTCTGTGTCCTGGCTTTTGACCCTGAGACCAGTACTGATTAATGAAGTTGTTCCAAGCAGCAGCAAAAGCCTGACTTCAGCCTTTTCCTTGAAAATTATTGTACTAGGGCTGCAGAGCCTGGCAGACAGGCCGCTGCCCCGCTTCCCTGCTCCCCGGCTGTTTTGCCGAGTTGTGTTCTAGAGACAATTCGCATGGAACATAGTCCCCAAGTACAAGACATCTAAGACAGCTGATCACAGCCCCACCCGAAAGGAAGTCCAGCCCTCAGTCTAAATTGCTGCTCCATTATCCACATTACCAATCCTGGTGGTTAATTTTATGTGTCGTGGCAATTTGGATGGGCCATGGTATCCGGGTATCTATTATTCTGGATGTGTCGTGACAGTGATGTGAGAGGACATAAACATTTAAATCAGTAGACTTTAAGTAAAACACCATGTCCTTTGTACTGTGGGTGGGCCTCATTTAATAAGTAGAAAGTCTAACTAGAACAAAAGACTGACCTCCCCTGGAGGAGGAAGGAATTCTGCAGCCTTTGTCCTTGAACTGAAACATGGGTTCTTTCCTGGATCTCCATAATCATATGAACCAATTCTTTAAAATAAATCTCTCTACAGATTTACCTACATATCTATATCTATATATACACACAGATCTCTCTCTATAGATGTATGTATGTATGCATGCATACATGTATGTATGTATATGTGTGTGCATATATATACCTATAATAAATACAAATCCAGGCATTCTGTCTCTTTGCCAAGCGTTACCAACTGTCCTGTAAGCCAAGTCAAATCTTTATTCAAATCATTCTATTTCTCTGGAAAATCCTAATATACCACCCAAGATGATTTAAAGTAGCGTGTCATCTAAAAACCCAATACAATATGCCAGATCTTTGAATATAGCCGATGGCAAAATTCCTCTTTCGGTTTTTAATCTTACATTAAAAGAAAATTATACAGACTAGATGTTGCTAACTTTTGGGCCAAATCTAATTCATGATGTATTAGGCTTGCACAATTTTTTTAAAAACTATTTAACAACTAAAAATCATACTATTTCACTTTTAAATTCAGATTCCTGCTTCTCTGTGAAAATCAGAGGAGCTGCCACGTGGCGCTGGTAGCATGCTGGGAAACCTGGCTGGAGCTGAGGGGCGGGGCGGCTGGCTCTCAGGTGGGCGTGGGCCAGCACCTCGGTTCCCCACACCACCGCCCTTCTAACAGCTGACGCCCACCTCTCCGCCATGTATATGACCAGCCTACTGGGCTCTTGTAGGCATTTTGGTTTGTGATCCTTGATATACCAACATGCGGATAACGAAGCCAGGGTAGAACTAACTTGCAGGAGGGAAAAGAAGACGCGGGACCCGGCCTTTCTAACCATCTTCCGCCAGTCAGTGCTCACTGGCTGGGTGACTTTCCGCAAGTCTCTAACTTTTAGGAGCCTCACTTTTCTTCTGGGGAGAGTGGGGCTAATGGCACAGACCCTAAACGTTTAGGAATACTAAGTTACATCATCTTTGCACAGCACCTGGTAGCTATTATCATGATTAGTTTATTCAGACACAGCCATACTCCTCTTGGTAAACATGGGCCTAAAGCCAGCCAGGGCCTAGTAGAGCTCAGAAACATGCTATAAATGGTGCTTCATTATGCAACTCAGGCAATATATATTTCGAAATGCATCGTTTGAAAATGAAGTTTTAGAGATTTTGTTAATACGTCACAATGATCTTGGGAGGTTGTTATTGTTATTCCCTACATTTAATAGGTGAAAGTGTGGAGGGTCAAAGGTCCCAGCCTCTACACTTTTCTGAGCCCATCTTTATATCACAGCAATTGCCAAAGGCATAATGATAATTGTCCATGCCTATGTCTGCTTTTCTGCCTAGGAAGTGAGAACCTTGAAGTTAGGGATGAATGGGAGTCCCCACTGTAAGCTGGTGGATTGCCGAGGGCCAGCCCCAGGAAAATGTTCAGCTAGCCTGGTTGAACCAGTCAGTCCATCAACAGAGGAAAAGCCTCACATGAGAAAATCAGCAAGAGGCCCCAAGCCACAGGCCGCCCCAGCCTGACTCTCAGACCCCTGTTCTCTCTCCTCAACAGTCAAGGTGATATTCATCTTTTCACATCCTTCAACTTCTCTTGGGATCGCTACTCCTTTGCTAGATGGAAAGCGGGAGTTTTACCTTTCACTCCGATGTGGTGTAGATCTCAGGATATGGACAGGGGCTCCAGCCTAAACAAATGTGGCATCTTCTCATTGGTGCTAGAGGAACTGGGTGCTTCCAGAAACTGCAGAGGCCCTTGCAGCCCAGGCTGCCCCCCTTTCTTCACAACACTCCCCCGACAGACAACCCAGGCCCTACAGCACTCTGACACCTCATCCACCGAGCAACAACATGGAAACATTGTGACAAATAAAACAATAATTAGAATCAGGTTTACTGAAGTCTAACACACACAAAAAAAATCACCCAGATTAAGTGTACAGCGTGATACATTTTGACAAAAGTATAAAATCTTGTAACTACTACTATGGTCAAGATATGGAATATTTTCATCATCCCATGAAGTTCCCTTCGCCCTACTCTGCTTTCCTGGCTTCAGGCAACCACTGATCTGCATCCTGTCACTATGGTTTGGCTCTTTCTAGAATGTCATAAAATGGAAGCATATATAGTTTTTGAGGTCTGCCTTCTTTCAACTAAAATAGCGCTTTTAAGAAGCATTTATGTGGTTCCACCTATCATTAGGTTCCTTTTTATTGCCGAGTAGTATTCCATTGTGTGGATATAGCACAATTAATTTATCCGTTCATCTGTCAATGACTACTGCATTGTTTCCTCTTTTCATCTATTTTGACTAAAGTTATAAACTTTCATGTACAAATTTTTATGTAGAATATGTTTTCATTTCTTTAGAATAAATATCAAGAATTGGAATGGTTGAGTCATTATGCTAGGTATGTGTTTAACTTTATAAGAAACCACCAAACTACCTGGTCAGGCGGTGGCGCAGTGGATAGAGCATCGGACTGGGACATGGAGGATCCAGGTTTGAGACCCCAAGGTCTCTGGCTTGAGCACAGGCTCATCTGGTTTGAGCAAGGCTCACCAGCTTGAGCTCAAAGTTGCTGGCTTGAGCAAGGGGTCGCAACTAAGGTGCCACAACAAAGAGATGCTTCTCATCTCTCTCTGTCTCTCTCTCTCTCTCTCTCTCTCTCTCACACACACACACACAGAAACCACCAAACTATTTTTCCAAGTGCCTATACCTTTTGGTCTCCCATCAGCAATTTACAAAAGTTCTTGATTCACATCCTCTCTGTCACTTGATATTGTCAGTCTTTTTAATCTAGCAGTGCAAATGTGAAAGTAATGGTGTCTCACTGAGGTTTTAATTTGAATTTCCTTTATGGCAAAGGATATTAGGCATCTTTACATATGTTTATTTGCCACTCCTATGTCTTCTGTGGTAAAAAAAAATCTTATCAATTTCTTGCCCAATTTTTAAAATTAAGTTGTTTAAATTCTCTTCAAATTCAAAAAATTGAGTTTTAAAAGATCTTTAGATATTCTGAATACAAGTCCTTTACCCAGTATATGCTTAGCAAATATTTTCTAGCAATCTAAGGCTTCCATTTTAATTTTCTTAACAGGGTCTTCCAAAGGGTAAAGGTTTTAATTTTCATGAAGTCCGATTTATCAAAATTTTTTATTTTATACTTTCTGCTTTTTGTGTATTATCTAAGAAATCTTTTCCTCAGCCAAAGACACAAACATTTTTCTCCTATGTTTACTTCTAGAAATTTAATAGTTTTAGCTTTTATATTATAATTTGATCCATTTTGGATTAATTTTGGTATATAATATGAGGTCAAGATTAAAGTTAATTTTTTCTACGTGTGGCTATGCAATTGATCCCACTCCATTTTTGTAAAGACTGTCCTTTATTAATTGAATTATCATGCCACCTTTGTTGAAAATCAATTGACAAAAAGAAAGAAAGAAAGAAAGAAAGAAAGAAAGAAAGAAAGAAAGAGAAAAAAGAAAATCAATTGACCATATATGCATGGTCCTTTTCTAGACTCCTAATTCTATTGCATTGAGATATTACATCTGTCCTTATGCAAATCACACCACCTTGATTACTGTCACCTTATGTAATAAGTCTGGAAATTCGGTATTGTGAGTCCTCCCCTATTATTCTGTGCTATTAAAATGGCTTTAGCTATTCTAGGTTCTTTGCACTTCTATAAACATTGAAGAATCAGCTTCGGGAAGTTGTGAAGAGCCTGCCAGGATTTTTTTTTTATTGATTTAAATTTATTGTGTTTACATAGATTCAAGTGTCCCACCGAATACATCCCTCCACCCCCGTGTTCCCCTCCACATCCCCCTTGTCCTCCTCCCCCCTTCCCTCCAGGATTTGCTTTTCTGCTCTCTATAACACTGTGTTATGTATATATAATTTCACCAATCTCTTTCTCTTCTCTGATCCCATCCTCTCGTCCCCTTTCCCTCTGTCCGCTTTCCCTCTGGTCCCTTTGATCTGTTCCTCAGTTCACATTGTTCATTGGATTCCTCAGATGAGTGAGGTCATATGATATTTTCTTTCTCTGCCTGGCTTATTCCACTTAACATAAATGTTTCCAAGTCCATCCATGTTGTCACAAAAGGTAAGATTTCCTTCCTTCTTTTTCATGGCCCCATAGTATTCCATTGTGTACATGTACCACAGCTTTTTAATCCACTCGTCCACTGATGGACACTTGGGCTATTTCCACATCTTGGCTATTGTTTACAATAGCCTGCTAGGATTTTGATTGGAACTGCTTTGGATCTATAGATCAATTTCAGAAAAATTTACATCCTAATATTGTGTCTTCAAATTCATAATAGTATAACACTCTATTCCTTAAGTCTTTTTAAATACATAAACATGTATTTTTATATGCATAAGATATATACATAAGTATATATAATCAATATATTATTACTATTACTTTGAGCAAACTCATTTGTTAGCTATCAAACTCTTAACAATTAAAATTAAAAAAAATAAACAGCATAGAAAATATAGTCAATATTATTGTTATAACTATGTATTATGCCAGGTGGATACTGGAAATATTGGGGGAACACTGCATAAAGTATATGATTATCTAATCACTATGGTCTACACCTGAAACTATAACAAAATAATATTAAATATAAACTGTAATTTAAAAAGTAAAAACAAAAATTTTTAAAAAGAATTTAAGAAAAGTATTTATTTTATCTTCACATATTCCATTTTCAGTACACTTCCTTATTTTATGTAGATCAAGTTACCATATTATTTTCATTCTCTCTAAAGAACTTCTTTAAACAATTATTGCAAGGTAAGTCTACTGAGAAAATATTCTCTCAATTTTTGTTTGTCTAAGGAAGCCTTAATTTCTCCTTCGCTTCTGAAGGATAATTTCATAGGCTATAGAATTCTAGATTGGTGTTTCTTTACTCCCTATTCTTTAAATATTTTACTATACTGTCTTCTTGTCTTCCTGGTTTCTGAGAAGTTAAATGTAATTTTTTTAAATTTTTGTTCCTTTATTGGTAAGATTTCTCCCTACTCAGTCTTCTCTCAGAAATTTTTTTCATTACTTTTGATTTTCCATAATTTGAAAATGATATACCAATGTGTAATTTTTTGGTACTTATATGGCTTCATCTTTTTCAAGGGTTTGTAGATCCACAGTTTAGTGTCTGACAAGAATAATAAATTCTGGTTATTATTCTTTCAAATATTTATTCTGTTCTTTTCTACCTCTCTTCTCCTTCTGGCATTCCCACTATGGATATATTACTCCTTTCACAGTTGCCCCACACTCCTTTCTTGAAAATTCTGTACTGTTGTTTCTTCTCTTTGCTTTTTACTTTTCAAGGATTCTATTGATATATCCTCTAGCTCAGAGATTTTTTCCCTTAGCTATGTCCAGTCTACTAGCGAGCCCATGAAATACATTCTTCATTTCTGTTACAGTGTTTTTTATCTTTAGCATTTTTTTTGGTTCTTTGATAGAATTTTTTTTTGCTTACATTGCCTCTCTGTTATTTCATACCATCTACATCATCCATAAGAGGCTTTAGTATATTAATTATAGTTGTTTTAAATTCTTGGTCTGATAATTCCAAAATTCCTGCCATGCTTGTTCTGATGCTTGCTCTGTCTCTTCAAATTACGTTTTTTGCTTTCTGGTATGTCTTGTGACTTTTTTCTTGATAGCTGGATATGATGTACTGGATAATAAGAACACCAGTAAATAGGCTTTTAGTAATGTGGTGATGAGGTGGGAGGTTGGCAGGGGAAGGTTCTTCAGTCCTATGGGCTCAGTCTTTTAGTGAGCTTACGTCTCTAGACTGTGAATTTCACAAAAAAGTTTCTCAGGGTTTTTTTTCCACCCTCCTTAGATGGGACATAAGAGTTAGAACTGGCTAGACTTGTTTATTTCCTTTCCACCAACTCAGTTAGGCTCTGATAACACCCCAGCAGGTTGGGCTATATAGTTAACTAGTTTTCCCTGGAACAGGCTTTGTTAAGAAAACAGAATGCAATGCACTGGCATATTTCATAATGGTTCCTTTTCCCCTTCTTCTCTGGGAAACACAAGGGAATTTTTCTCTGACATTTACTGGGAGAAACTTGTCAAGCTTCAGAAGGTAAATATCACAATATTTTTTCTTTTTCTTCCCCCGACTAGGTTTCCATGGAGTTTTTAACTCTTAGATTTGTCCACACTGATCCTCATTACCTATTACAGCTCAGGCTTTCTTACCCTGGCACCGGTTCCCTGGGAAGTTTTCACTCATGAGTCTCTGCTCCAGTAAGCCATGACTCCCTGCATTCATTGGCTCCTCAGTCTTGGAGGCAGTGTTTGTCTGTGTCCTCCCCTCTCATATAGATCCAAAAAGACTTGATTTTTCAGTCTGTTTACCTTTTATCTGTTGTGAAGTTGGAAGGGCAACTTCCAAATTTCTTACCTGCTAAACCAGATGCTGGACGTCTCTTAAATCTTTAAAGAATTTTTACCAGCAATGATTTTTTAAGTATGCTGAAAATATATTCAGTATATACAGATATACAGTATATCTTTTAATTTTTATCCTAAATATTTATACTTTCATTTATAAAAAATTTTAATTTTCATGCTGTTTTAAACAGCTTCTTAAATATCCTATTTTAATAATTTTGTTGCTAGTAAATATAGAAACACAATTTATTTTTGTACATTAGACCTTGTGTCCTATGAGCCTATAAAATCACTTAGTAGTCTAGTAGATTTTTACAAATTAAATTTTTTTTCTTTTTTGTGTGTGTGTGTGAGAGAGAGAGAGAGAGAGAGAGAAAGGAAGAAGGAAAAGAGAGAAATAAGGAGTATCAATTCTTTATTGCAGCACCTTAGTTGTTCATTGATTGCTTTCTCATATATGCCTTGGTCTGGAGGCTACAGGAGACTGAGTAACCCCTTGCTTGAGCCAGCGACCTTGCGTTCAAGCTGGTGAGCTGTGCTCAAACCAGATGAGCCCATGCTCAAGCCAGCAACTTTGGGTTTCAAACCTAGGTCCTCTGCATCCCAGTCTGACACTCTATCTACTGCTCCACTGCCTGCTCAGGCTATAGATTAAATTTTTCTATGGACATATTTATGTCATCTGTGAATAGAGATAGTTTTACTTCTTCTTTCCCAATCTATGTGCTGCATTTCCTTTTCCTGCTTTATTACACTGGCTATTATTTCCAGTGTAATATTAAATAGATGACTTAAGAATGGTTATGTTTCTTTTGTTTCCCAAACTTAGGGGGAAATCATTCAGTTTTTTTTACCATTGAGTATAATGTTAACTGTGACTTTTTTATAAATACTCTTCAGGATGATGAAATTCCATTAACTACTAGTTTTTCTGAGAGCTTTCATCATGTGTTATACTTTATCAAATGTTTTTTCTGTAGCTATTGAAATGAATACATTTCTTTCTGTGTCAGTCTGTTATTATAGTAAATAATATTGAGAGATTTTCAAATAATAAACTAACCTGCTGCTTTATCCCAAAGTACAAATGACTTATATGTCAATTGGACAATGGTTAAACAAATGGTGGTTTACCTATATCCTTCTTTATTTTCTCTATCATGTCAGCAATTTTAAAAAGGTAACACACCTAAAAATATATAAACAAATGATATGTCAAATCACAGGAGGGAAACCCCTGATTGCTAACAAATATATGAAGAAATTCTCAACCTCACTGATACTCAGAAAGTTACACATTAAGATAAGAAAACACCATGTTTTATCTACTGACTTCAATAGCCACAGACTTCTGGTAGTTTCCTTATCAGTGGAACAAGAATTGATGCCATGATAAAACACCCAATTACTGACAAACTTTCAAGAATTACTATCTAGTGCCTGGATGGGAAGAGTAACTGGTGTTTTTGTGAGTAATTCAGCAGTTATGAGTGACAAGAAGCAGCCCCACATCTTAGTACTTATCTAAAAGAAACTTCACAAGTCCACGACAAGGATAAACATGCAATTATGTTTATCACTGTATTTTTTTGTGATAGCACAGAAGAGAAAACAACCTAGTTGTCCCTCTGGATAAATAATTGTGTAATTTCCCATTGAAGAATGCTACGTAGGAGGAGGAAGTAATGGATTTGGTTTTAATACAGCAACAAAATAAATCTAAAAAACATATTGAATAATAAAAATTAACAAAATGAAGTCCATTGCACAGAGTCATTTTCATAAATTAAAACACACACCAAATTTATGTTTTTAAAGATGACTTATCTGAATAAGCACATGCAAGGTGGATTGAAGGGATGCACATAAACTATTCTAAAATGGGCTTCTATAGAATAAGGGAACTGGAGTGGGCTTGTGGAATAAAGTTAAAGACAAAAAAAAAAAAAAAGAGGAGGCCCTAGCCAGTTGGCTCAGCAGCAGAGCAACTTCCCGGTGTATGGAAGTCTCAGGTTCGATTCCCAGTCAGGGCACACAGGAGAAGCACCCAACCACTTCTCCACCCTTCCTCTTCTCCTTTGTCTCTCTCTCTTCTCCTCCCGCAGCCAAGGCTCCATTGGAGCGAAGTTGGCCCAGGCATTGAGGATGGCTCCATGGCCTCCGCCTAAGGTACTAGAATGGCTCCAGCTGCAGGAAAGCAACGCCCCAGATGGGCAGAACACCGCCCCCTGGTGGGCATGCTGGGTAGAGCCCAGTTGAGCACATGTGGGAGTCTGACTGCCTCCCCACTTCTAACTTCGGAAAAATACAAAAAAAAAAAAAGAAGAAGAAGAAAGAAATGAAATGAAAGAGGGCCCCTGTACTAAACAAAGAATGACAATGTGCCTGAGCTAAAGCATAAATTCAGCAAAATCTAGGTAAATGTGTCTTACCAAAAAAAATCAATTTGAAATAAAATTTAGCCCCTGAGACAGACCCATAGGGGACAGATCTGGAACCTGTGCCTCCTTGGAGCCCTTCCACAGACCAGGAAAAATGTAGCCATATTCTTAACTAGAACCAAAGCTGCAAACTGTGCACTATATAGTCCAGGTTATAAGTTGCACTGTTCTGACTCTAGCACACGACTCAATTTGATCTCCTCAGATGTTATTTTTTTATATACTGGTAATTATATCTCAACATTGTGAACAATAAACCATTTGCACTTTCCAAAGAGGCTTAAAAATCCAACATCATCTCAAACTTCTTTTGTTCTGATGACCTCGAACACAGAAGGGTAGCCCCTCTGCTCACCCACCAAAGGAAGGGCCCATCCTGAGTTTTCTTCCCTGGAGGAGGGATGGAGTTGTGCTTCTGTACCTTCTGCTGGAGCTGTTGCAGCCAGTTTTCTACCTGAGTCAAACCGCCATAAAGATACAGAACAAGGAAAACACGGTGGTTTTCCAATTAATTTTACACAGAGAGATTCTGAGGGGTGAACAGCTGGCACTGACTTATTTGTGTCCCACTGAAAGGGAAACAATCAGAAGCCTGTGTCTATGAAGCTCTTTAGAGAAAACATAGTAAATGGAGAGAATTCTCCTTATCGAACAATCATTTATGTACCTATTGATTGTATACCTACCTGTCTAACATCCACCTATCTACCTATCTCTGTGACAAGTCTGTGAAAATGTCACAGAGCATATGACTGTAATCATTGTCTTTGCTGCACATGGTACATTTATGTGGTGGGGAGTGGAAAGAAAATGTTATTTTTAAAATGCTACATTTTCATGGTAAATTTTTGTTATTCATTTAAAGTATTCAGTTATTTGGCAAACACCACTACATACTCCGATAATACATATAGCTTGCTTTGAGCAAGCAGCACATTTATAAATGCTACATTTGGACCAGTACTAGGAATTCATATATATTAAATGAATTCCTAGTACTGTGTTTATAAGATAATTCATTAATTTCACAAAAGAAGCATGGATTGTGCATTGCAGTACCATACCCATTCCAGCTGTGGTCCTGCATCTGTATTGTTGATATAAACATTTTTTTTCCTCTTCCACATAGTTATTACAGCATGGATGCACTTGTCTTTTCCTCTGGTGAGGACTTTGGTGGCTGCACACTCCCCCGCTTCCCACCAACATTTATAGCTCACCCTCCCCCACCCCTATTGTGTAGCAGGCACAAGGGCTGAGTGAAATTGATCTCCCACTCCCATTTCTGACATTGTCCTTCAAAAGTCCTAAATCAGTCAGCATAACCTCCTGCTCTTCACCAGAGTAATTGGTCCAATTAGAAAAAAACTTAGGACTTTTGATGATTTGGAAAAGAGAAGCTCTCTTTTTCTGGATGGAGTATATGGATGTGAAGCTAGAACCGCAGCTACTTGAGCTCCTAGGCAAGCCCGTTGGGGAATGCAGGTAAACCATGAGATCGTAGAGCAGAAAAAGAGCCAGAGAGATGGAATGGAGTCCTGGTCAGGCCATGCCTGAAGGCTGCACTCTCTACCGCCAACATTTTAGCCATGCAAATCACTATGTGTTTTAGCCAGTCCCCCCTTCCACCATTATTTGGAAAGCTAATACATCCTTCCCATGTGATTACAAAGTGCTACTAATAAGTAGGGATGGGTGGAGGCAATATATTTTTTGGAAATCTTCTTCCCCATTTGTTTACCTCTATGAACTTTCTTTTGCTAATTTGTGACACAGACCAGCTAATAAGGAGTCACTTTTTTTTCCCCTAAAACCACCTTTCTCTACATCCAGTGCACCTTCCACACTAGTGTTCAATCTAAATCTGGCCATAACTTGGTTGTGAGGACCCTGGGGCATCTGCCAGGAACCTTTTCACTCTCAGCCGTCTCCACTTGACAGTCCTGGGAAGAGTTGGGAGCTGGCCCTCCTCAATCAGGGCCCATGGTCTCCGAGACAGCAGGAAGAGTCGACATCACAGCCCTCCACGGCAGTGATGGGAACGGGGCCTGTGGATGGACCTGTCTGTGAAGGAGTCCATAGAGGTCAGTCAGTGATGGCAACAGTGGCCACCAGGCTCTCGTCTCAGACACTGCTGCTCATACCCTGCTCATCAACCTCCCAAACGACTCTATCTGCTTAGAGCCTGTCTCTGGGTACCATTTCTCTCCCACGACTTATTTATTAGCGCTCCTCTAGGAGCCCTGAGGTCCAGCCCTGGAGGTCCCTCAGTGGACCTCCCACCGTCCATCTGTAGTGCACTCAGTGCCTTCTCTTCCCTAAGCCTTTCCTTCTTCTTTTATCCCCTCTTGAATCCTCTCTCCTCATCCCTCTGTCTTTCCAAAGTCACACTGTATTTCATGGCCCTGCTCCTGAGTAGGAAAAGTTTAGAGAAATGGTATATAAGCTTTGGCATCAGACTGACCTGAGTTTATTGGTAATTTGACTGATTTGAGAGAGAGAGAGAGAGAAGCATCAACGCTTTGTTCCACTTAGTTGTGCACCCACTGATTGCTTCTTGTATGTGCTCCCCCCACCCCGAGGATCGAATCCTTGATCTTGGCATACTGGGATGATGCTTTATCCACTGAGCCACCCAGCCAGGGCTGACCTGGGTTTAAATTCCACCTCAGGCAGTTATGAATGATTTAAAGAGGCTGGATTTTTCTAGAATAGGGGAACCAAAAAAATCATGATCCACATCTGCATGGCCACCTGTCCCAGCTTCTCTTTCTTTTTTTCAGAGACAGAGAGTCAGAGAGAGGGACAGACAGGGACAGACAGACAGGAAAGGAGGGAGATGAGAAGCATCAATCATCAGTTTTTCATTGTGACACCTCAGTTGTTCACTGACTGCTTTCTCATATGTGCCTTGACCATGGGCCTTCAGCAGACTGAGTAACCTCTTGCTCAAGCCAGCAACCTTGGGTCCAAGCTGGTGAGCTTTGTTCAAACCAGATGAGCCCGTGCTCAAGCTGGTGACCTTGGAGTCTTGAACCTGGGTCCTCCACATCCCTCTATCCACTGTGCCACCGCCTGGTCAGGCCCAACTTCTCTTTTTTTCTGCATGGAAGTCATGTATCTTCTTACAGAGATGCCTTATGTGCTACCATGAGGCTGTGCCCAAAACTCCATACTAGCATCCCTGAATGAGCTGAACCACGTGAAGGGCTTCCTCCACCCGAGTGAGAAGCAGCTGTGAGCAAAACCAACCACATACTTCCTTTCTGGACCTCACCTCTCCAAAGGTCCGGAAAGGTATTCCCAAAGAAATGCACCCCAAATGTAGGAGAAAAGAATTTCTAACACTAAAAGTAGAGCTGCTTTTCTTAGGCCACCAAACAAGCCTTTTCTGGGTGAGGCCATTTCCAGGCAGAACGCACCCTGACATTTACCTAGGACACAGAAAAAGGGAAAGGAGAGATGACATTTAACTCATACATCAGGTTTTATAGCTCTGGATCAGATAAAGCCACTAGCTTCTTCTGCTTCTAATTGCATCCTTGGCTATTTAAGTCCCTTCTAAGTCCTTAAGCTTGTCCCTTAGAACAGTGGTCCCCAACCTTTTTTTGGGCCACGGACCAGTTTAATGCCAGAAAATATTTTCACAGATCGGCCTTTAGGGTGGGACAGAAAAATGCACAAAATAAAATTATGCGACCGGTATAAAAACTGTGGTATTTCTAAATATAATTGTCAAACTTACGAGACAAGCATTAAAAATGAGTCTTAGACGGATGTAACAGAGGAAATCTGGTCATTTTTTAAAAATAAAACATAGTTCAGACTTAAATATAAATAAAACAGAAATAATGTAAGTTATTTATTCTTTCTCTGTGGACCAGTATCAAATGGCCCACAGACCAGTACCGGTCCATGGTCCAGGGGTTGGGGACCACTGCCTTAGAAGACCTCAGGACCATAAGGATGACCATTGGCCTTTGACACAAAAGTCTTCCAAAAAGTGGCCCTGGCTGGTTGGCTCAGTGGTAGAGCATCGGCCTGGCGTGCAGGAGTCCCGGGTTCGATTCCTGGCCAGGGCACACAGGAGAAGCGCCCATCTGCTTCTCCACCCCCCCTCCTTCCTCTCTGTCTCTCTCTTCCCCTCTCGTAGCCAAGGTTCCATTGGAGCAAAGCTGGCCCAGGCTCTGAGGACGGCTCTATGGCCTCTGCCTCAGGTGCTAGAATGGCTCTGGTTGCAACAGAGCAACGCCTCAGATGGGCAGAACATCGCCCCCTGGTGGGCATGCCGGGTGGATCCCGGTTAGGTGATTGCGGGAGTCTGTCTGACTGCCTCCCCGTTTCCAACTTAAGAAAAATATGGAGAAGAAAGGAAAAAAAAATTCTTCCAAAAAGTAATGCAACTTGTTAATTTTATTTACAAAAACAAAATGAAAAACTAAAACCTTCCAGCCTGGCGGATTTACCGCCCACAACCCCATGAGACAAGCTTTACAGGTCTATGATCCTCTGGAAGCTTACCATGATTTGTGTTCAATGAATGTGCCCCAATACTCCCCCTAGCTGACAATGAGACCCTGCGTCTACTGGAACAGAACTTTCCCATGGAAGCTCTTGGACTGAATGACTGCTGCTCACCAGTATCCATGCCTCCCTGGCCCTGCTTTGCGCTCTCTGCAGCATGGTTCTCCCTCCCCAACACCACCAGCGCACTGCCCTGGTGTAAATTCACTGTTCTGTGTTCACTCTAAAATATGTGCAAGAATGACCAGTTCATGATTAATAATTTTGCTTGCCTTCCTGGAAACTCTATGAGCTTTTGGAGAATCACTTGGTTAGCCTGAGTCTATTAATAAAAAATGTCCAAATAAATTTGTGCTGAGAAACTCTTTTTCAAACTGTAAGTTTTGCCTTGTAAACAGAAGCCTTTTAATGTCTTTAAAGACAGAAGCTATGGATATTTCATTTAGAATCACAGTTGGCATCTCCCCCACTGAAGCCATTAGTAAAGTGCTTACTCAGCTTTTCACCCCTTCATCCCCTTACCCCTCCCTCCTCTGGTCAACTGCTCAGATTCAGATAGAATGTAAACTTACAATAAACAGTAATGTCTTTTCCAAAGGTTTCTCTTCCTTTGTTTGTCAATGGACTGACTTGACATTTTGTTGGCAGCCTTCAACATACTTCTCACTTCTCTGGAAAATGTTGAAAGCAATTTGTAAGCTCTTGGCACATATAATAAACAGGTTTTCAAAACAGTCTCTCTTAAAATTGCCAACAATATCTAGACTTGGCAAGGCACTGCTTTTTCTTTCCTATTGGTTTTCCCCCTGGAGATATTAGCAGATAATTATAATGACCATAGAGATTAAGGTAGCAGTTCAGTGACTATAAATCACTAATATTCTATGACAGGCTTGTCATTGAACAAAAATGTCCCAGAAATGACAATACACTGGAATCATATTACTTTTCTCAATCTGGTTTTATGTCTACAGTTCAAAAATCCTTGATGAATATTTAGTTTTTGCCTTCCACCATCCATTTGCCATAGTGCTGATAACTTAGTCCTGTGTCACACTGGGAAACCACCTGTCTCACACTTGGACCAGGGCTCTGGTTGGGTTCAGCTACTGCTCAGCTCTAGGAGTGAACATATAATTTGAGTCTAAGCCAATCAGCACACTGCATTTCTCTGGCCTCAGTGATTGGCTTAATAATGGTCACATGACTCAACCAGAGCCAGTAAGAGGCAATAAGACACTAATGGGGTTCTGGGAGAGAGACAGGTATTATTTCTGGATATAAACTGTAAGAAGGAACCAGTTTGAGACTTGTTGCTACCTTCATGTTACCACATGGAACCTGAGATTGCTGCTGAGGCAGAAGGAGACAGGGCTAAGTGTGGGGAGAAACTGAGTCCTAACATAACACTTTGAGTCCTTAAATCTAGCTGTGCCTGAAGCCATCTATAACTAACTCTGCCTGGTTTAGTTAAATGGGCCCCAAATTTCTTTTTTTTTTATATGTAAGTAGGTTTTAATTGGGTATTCTTGTATTTCAAAACTAAACAAAACAAAAAACTCTGAATGTCTCCCAAGTCCCCAATTTTAGGTTTAAAAAACATATTCATTGAGGGTAAAGGTATAAGCTGAGTGATATGACAAAAGTCTGTATTTCTACGTTTTCTGAAGTAGATAGCACATGCTAGCCACCCTCCAGCTTCTCAAGGTTGTGTGTGTGTGTGTGTGTGTGTGTGTGTGTGTTGGATGGATGAATGAATGAACACAAAAGGAAAGTCAAGAATAATTTATATCAGATGTTAGAGAATCTTTGGGTTTCAAAGCAACAATCATTGGAATTTGGAATCTTAGTTTTTTAAATTTTTTTAAATTGATTTTTTAGAGAGAGGAAGAGAGAGAGAGACGAACAGGAACATCAATCTGTCTGTCTGTATGTGCCCTGACTGGGGCTCAAACTGGCAACCTCTGTGCTTCAGGATGATGCTTTAACCAACTGAGCTCTCTGACCAGGACTGGAACTTGGAATCTTTAAGGCAAACATGCAACTGCCTATCAATGTTGAACAAGCTGAGTCACAAAATAAAATGCCTGTCAGCAAGAAGGCTCTCAGTGGCCAGACTCTTAGCAAAGCCACCTATCTCCCTGGAATAGGGAACAGACAAAACCTTAGGGAGTCCCCAAGTTGTAGATGCACCCCTGAAGCAGTGAACAACCCGATCTAGGATTCCAGAAGGACTCTCCCCTCAAAGGGGTGTGAGCACATGGACTGAAGGGGGCAGCATGAATTTGTGGAATGGACTCACGCACAGCCTGATGTCTGGGCAGGAAGAAGCTGGCTTCCCCCCTGACACTGGCAAGAGAAGCATCCTCAGCAAACTGTCAGACAAGGAGGAGTCCTCACAGAACCTGGAACTGAAGGAATAGTCTGACATGAGCAGGAATGGCTTTAGACACTGAAATGGCTTTAGCCACACAATCTTGGGAAAGTTTCAGTTCAAGTCGTGAAACTTCTCAGGTATTAACAAGGCTCCTCAAATGGCCCTATTTCCTTCTCTGAACAAGAAATAGAATTCCATTGCTGCAGTAGTGTTCTTTTAGCTTCTGACTTTAATCCCCAATACAGATTTCCTTAAAAAGAAAATAGCTCAGACATTAAACTGCTGTCAGTCACCTCCCCTTCTATGGGAAAGATTTGCACACTAGAGAAAATAATGTATGGTAATTAGGAACATAAATACCTGAAGAGGATGAGGAAGTGGAGCACCATTGAGGGGGAAGTAGTTTTTGGACAAGTGGCTCATTGGACTGGGCAGAGCATAGACTCTGGAGTCAGAAAGACCTGGATTCAAATCTTTTTTTAGAATTATTTTTGAGAGATAAAGAGAGAGAGAAGCATCAACTCTTTGTTCTACTTAGTTGTACCACTGACTGCTTCTCATATGCACCCTGACTGGGGCTGGAACCGGGACCCTCTGTGGTTGAGCCCGTGCCCTTGCAATCGAGCCAGTGACGCTGAGCTAGAGCCTAGGAAGCTAGGATCTAACTGACAACCCCAGAATTGAGCTGGTGACCTTTGGCGCTCTAGGACAATGCTCTATCTACTGTGCTACTGACCAGGGCTGGATTCAAATCTTGCTTCTATTACTAACTAACTGTTACCTTGGGCTAATTACTTCACTTCTTTGAAACTTAACTACTTTCTTTTGGAAGTAACTATATAAATACCTATCTCCAGACCATTGATCATTGCATCCTCTCTGTCTTGAATGTCCACATTGTCCTTACTATTGGCCTGGCTAACTCCTGTTCAGGCTGTATGCCACCTGTGTCACCCCATCAGGAAGATGGGATGGGCGAGGTGGCGGTCGGCAGGGCCCTCCAGTATCCAGCTGCATCGAGCAGAGGCTGCATATTGTACCTCTTCTGTACTGTGTTTCCCTCTGACTGTCTCCACTAAAATGGAAGGGTTTTAAGATCCAGGGTCTTACTCATCAGTGCACCCCCAACGCTTAGGAAACTTGAAACCATCAGGGAGAGGAATCTGAAGTGCTCTCACCTAGGAGAGATGAAAGCCCTGGACTCGGGTGGGCTGGGGAGAAGCAGGAGCCCTGTGGGAGGCCATTCCTCCACCACATGGAGACACAATGCAGGCAGACCTGGGAAAGATGGGCAGCACCACCACTTCTCTCCTCAAACCAGCTTTCTAACCCGGGACTGAAGCCTAAATGGAGACAGGCAGGAATCATGACACGGTTATGAGACAAAGTCGAGGTTGAGAGTATTGCATGGGGGCAGAAGAGGTCACTTCATAATGATGAAGGTTGCAATCCACAGTGGAGATAATACTGTCATAAACCATTAGAAATTAAATAAGAAACCATCAACGTTTGTAAAGTAAAACCATTGCAAATGCAGAGGAAAACTGACAAAAACATAAAAGCAATAATAAGGTTTTTAATACACTTTTGTAGATCCCTAACACATCAACTATATAAAAATATTTAAGGATATAAAACAGGTGAACAATGTAATTAAAATTATATCTTACTAGGTTGTTATGGTATATTTACAAAAAGTACCACCTTTTAGGCATAAATTCCTAGAAACACTTGTAATGCAAACTACATTCTAAGATTGCAGTACAATAAAGCAATACATAAGTAGCAAACATAAAAATATAGAAAGGCCAAACACTGGGAAATTAGGAGGAAAACATTTCTCCTAATTAACTATTGCGTCGAAGATGTTAGATTAATTACAGTTGTTAAATATCTAAAAAATAAAATAACGTTGAAAATTAGAACTAAAATGCATTCAAAATTGTATTGATAGGGAAAGTCATAACCTCAACACTAATATTACTAAACATACAAGAATAAAAATAAGCATTCAACATAGAAAGTTAAAAGGGAAAGAAAAAGTTCAAGTTATAAACTGAAAAACAATGAATTTGTAATGAACACATAGTAGAATTAAATATTTTAAGAGTAGGTTCCTTGCAGGAAAAAAAAATCAATATGATCAATACATCATTAGGCAGCCTAATTAAGAATGAAAGAGAGAAAGCACAAAATTATAAAATTAGGAATGGATAAGAAAGAAAACACAAAGGCAGAGAAAAACCCAGATACATAGGAGAACATTTTGCTCAACACTGTGTTAGTAATTTTGAAAATATGAACATAATGTACAATTTTTAAAAGAAAACATAAATGCCAAGACTGCCAAGTTAAGAGGAAGAAACCATGACAAAAACTAAGCAATCTGTCAAAGGGCTAGCCTCTCAAGTCTCACTTCTGCCAAAAAACACTATACCATGATGATATTACAGATTCTAGAAAATATTCAAGAGGCAGATTCCACTCTTAATTTTTTTAATTGTCCTTAATTAGACTGAAAATAAAGCAACAAAGTCCCTACCACTAGATGAAAGAAGTCACAGGTTTGCATTTTAAGTAGAGCATGTAGGATGGGAGATATTGACCCTTAACCAGAAAATTTAGTCTCAAACTCACAACTGTGGTCTCATTCACTAGCACCTGTGCTGTCACTCAAAGCGTTAGAAAATAGACTGTTATAAGAACACCAGGAAAGGAGTGTATCTGATGCTGTCCTGCTGTCCTCCTGCATTTTCTCTCCTCACCTTTCAGGTGGCAGTGGAGAAACAACTGTGGCCTGTTGAAGTCAGGTAAGGGTTATGGTCAGATTAAGCCTAAAACCTCTAAAATGGGCTTTGTTCTCACAGTGTCTTGAAATTCTTGTTCTACTTCTGAAAAAAAAAATACAAATTAGAAACTATGGACATACATAATAAAAAATATATATTCTTGAAGTAAATGCCATAGTCCTACATCAAAAACTTGGTCAATTGGTATGCAAGTATATATTTTATGGTAAAATTAAAATGAAAAGTTTAAGGTATGGGAATTTTGCTCTTGTGACCAAAGTAACTTTTATCTGATAAACTCTCCTGAAGTTAATAGTTATAAACCCTGGACAAACTTAGGGGAAAATTAATCTGTCAGCAAGCATTAATAAACAGTTATAAAGCAGGCAAAGACTGGAGGAGTTTGATAAAAGGGGACAGCACTATGTATTGGTTTATACAGATTTTCCTTAGTCCAGACAAAATAGGATTGGAAGACAAGCAAATACCCACAGCCCTGCAGCCTGAGAACTCAAGGATGGAGTTCAGGACTGCCAGGACGGCTGGAACGGAAGGGAGCTCTGGAGGTAAAGCCCTGTCATCTGCATGTAGAGCCTACCCAAATCCTCAGTTGACCCAGGAATTACACAAGCCTGGGAGGAAACACCAGGAGGCTCAACAGAAAGCAATGGCTGGGAGACAGAAAGACTGTCTTCAGCTGCTTCAGAAAAGCATACTTCAGCTGCTGCCCACCATAAGACAGACAGAGTTTAGAGTTTGTGTCCAACCAAGGAAATTACTCTCTAAAATAAAAATCAACAATCTTCAGATGAAGATAAGAGAATCCAGAGTTGTAATCATGTGTCAACCTCAATTTCCACTATACAATCACGTGTTACTGGATAATATGAAGAAACAGAAAAATATGCATCGTAGACAAGGAAAAAGAAGTCAATTATCAGCTGCCTGTGAGAGGACGCAGACATTGGAATCGTCAGATAAGAATTTTGAAGCAGCTATTACATTTTCAAGCACTTAAAAGAAAATATGGTTAAAATGGATGAGTAGAGGAGGATCTTCTGCAGAGAAATAGAACCCAGGTAAAATAACCAAATAGAAAATGAAAAATGAAAAGTATAATATCTAACATGAAGATTTGCTAAATAAGCTTAACAACACATTGGGAACAGTGGAGAATCATTACATTTGAAAACAGACAATATTAATTTTCTAATGTGAAGAGCAGGGGAAACAAGGAATTTTTAATGAAAGAGCCATAGTGACCCTTGGGACAATATCAATCACTCTACCTTACATGTAACCAGCACCCCAGATAGAGAGGAGACAGAGGGGAAGGAAAATATTTGAAGAAATGATAGCTGAACTGGCTTCAGATTTTGTTAACACCAACTTATAGATTCAAGGAGCTCAGAGAAACCAGACCAAAATAAATACTAAGAAGATCAGAGCTAGGCATGCCATGGTCAAACTTCGGAAGACCAAAGGCAAAGCAAAACTTTTTAAAGTAGCCAGATAAAGAAAACACATTATATACATTAAAAAAAAAAAAGAATAATGGTCAGTTCTTTTAAAAACAACAAAGATCAAAAGACAAAAGTGACATCTGTAAAGTGCTGAAGGAAACATTCCAGATTTTTATATCCTGCCAAAAATATTCCTCAAAAAATAAAAGTGAATATGGACAGTTTAAGATAAACTAAGATTGGCCCTGGCCAACTGGCTCGGTGGTAGAGTGTTGGCCTGGCATGTGGAAGTCCTGGGTTTGATTCCCAGTCAGGGCACACAGGAGAAGTGTCCATTTGCTTCTCTACCCCTCCCCCTCCCTCTTCCCTCTCTCTTTCTCTTCCTCCCCCCATAACCATGGCTCATTCAAACAAGTTTGCCCTGGGCATTGAGGATGGCACCATGGCCTCACTTCAGGCACTAAAATAGCTTAGTTGCCAAGCAATGGAGCAAAGACCCCAGATGAGCAGAGCACTGCCCCATAGGGGGCTTGCCGGGTGGATCCCAGTCTGTCTCTCTGCCTCCCTGCTTCTCAGTTAATAATAATAATTTTTTTTTTTTAAAAAAAGAAAAGGTAAACTAAGATTGAGAATAATTTTAAGAAATCTACAATGAAATTACTAGGATTCATAAATGCATTTAGCAAGGCCAGTGCATACATGTTCAATATATAATAGTCAAGTACAGCAGCAAATAATCAGAAAATGAAATATAGAAATTTCAATTATCATACAGTCAACAAACGATACTTTAGGGATAAATTTAACATAAGATATACAATACAACTGCCATTGTAATGACACCATTATTTTATTAAAAATAGTGGGATCTGGAAGTAGCAGAGGCCGTGTGGTAGGACTTAATCACAGCAACAGGCTGGTGTAATTAGTATAGTAGGAAACGGAGATAAAGTGGCTATCAAAATGTTCTGACTCTATGAGAATTCTGGCAATGGCTAATTGACTACAGCATCCCCAGGAAAGAGCTTGACAGCCTACTAAAGAATTAATGTATCTGTACAGCTGCAAATACTCTAGGCTTGGCAGGAAGAAGCCTGATAGATCACCTTATAGAAAGTTAGAGCCTACATTTGTTCAAAGGCGATGGCTAATGGTTTGGCTACAGGGTCAGTGTTTTGAAAGACAATAATTGGTGACCAGAAGGTGTGGGGGAATAGTATGTGGATGGACCTCACAAAATGGGCACAAAGTGTGGATATCTGTGTCCTGTGTGCTTAATCACTCAGAAGAGGTTTTATAATCATTTGGGAAAACGGAAAATGGAATCTGTTGGTGTCAGTCACCTCTTTCCCCAGCCACTGCAATGGTTGCTCGGTAAGCCCCTGAGTATAGTGAAAATGGTGGAGGCTATCCATGAGCTAAAAATGAATCTCCCCCCACCAAGCCTAACCTGCCTACGCCACTGTGGGCGGTGACTTGCCAGCAGCAGAGATCAATGTGGCACCACGGTCTCTGTGTGATCCCAGTGTGGCACCATGCCCTGGGGAACCATGCTGATGTCAGAGTGATTAATGTGTTGCCCTTCCATCACAAGGGGGCAACAACTTGACCTCATGAAACAGGCCTTCTGCTGAATATGGATCAGCCTCCTGTGTCCACAGCCGTATGTGAAATATTTATTAACTGTCTTATCTAACCTCACAACATTGCTTCTAACCAAAAAACTCATTTTCACAGTAAAAGAAATACAAGAGTGGCACATGCTCGTGGAATTCCAGCTGATCTTACTACATAACCCATCACTTAGAAGCAGCTAGACTAAATGGGACCATAGCATGGCCTGCTGAAAGCCAGGTGTGAAACGATACCTTGCCAGGGTGGGGTATTATTCTAAAGGATGTTTTTGAACCCACATCCAACACATGGTAGTTCCCCCCACAGCCAGTGTACATGGACCCAAGAATCAAAAAGTAGAGATGGAGTAGCCCTTCTCATTATTACACCCAGTAATTCACTTACAGAATTTTTATTTCCTGCCCCTATACCATTGGGCTCTACTAGTTTAAAAAGTCTTAGATCCCAAGAGGAGAATCTTGCCACTGGAAGTTGAGAGTGAGACCTGGTCATGTCAAATTCTGCATGCTAGTAATCCAACAGGTGAAGAAGTAAGATTATTCTTCTGCCTGGGAGGGTTAATCCTAATTATTGAGGGGAACTGGGTTGCTACAGAGTGTCTAAGCCTAGAACTCAAGTAATGAACTCCTTCCACTGAATAAAAATAGTTTTTGCAAGACTTTATCAGTGGAAGGCCTGTTTCAGATTGTTCAAGTGTTTACCATGGTCCAGCCTTTGTTAAACTCAGGACTGTCACAGGATGAGGGATCTGAGTAGAAAGACTGATGCTGTTTCCTATAATGAGCACAGGAGAAGCAGTTCCCGAGTGACTGTTCCCTTGAGCTTTACCACATAGTAACTCACTTAAGAACTGCAACAGCTAGAGATCTCCCCATTTGAACTTAAATGGGTTCCCTCAGGCAGGAGAAACTCCCCAACACCAGAGGACAACAGAAGCTGGGGGAGCCTGAGTCCAGGGTGTTGGGGGAGTGTTCTTATACCCACAGGGGCTGGAGCAGATGACGCATGATGACCCCATCCTGTTGGTATGAGTCATTCACTAGGGGGTATGCCAAAGTCAACTGCCAGCCCTCTTTCCTCCTCGCTTCTTCCCAACTGCCTCCTAAGTGCCTTAATCTCTACACTTGATTTTAGCCAAAAGGACAAGAAGTGAGAAGTACCCTACTCTCTAATTAAAGACCTAGACTGTGGCCTGACCTGTGGTGGTGCAGTGGATAAAGCATTGACCTGGGTGGGACATTGAGGTCACCAGTAACTGCTTGTTTGAAACACCAGGTTTCTTTCGTCAAGGCACATATGGGAGTTGATGCTTCCTGCTCTTCCCTCTCTTCTCTCTCTCTATCCTGTCTCTCTAAAAATGAATAAATAAAATCTAAAAAAATAATAATAAAAAAATTTTTAAAAAGACTTAGTACTGTGACTAACAGGTAGTAGGTAGGTTGTGGTCTGGAAACCAAAGGTCCATTTACTACTTTGTTTTGAAGTAGGCACACAGAAATCTTTCTTTATCCCAAAATGTCACGTGAATTTATTTTATTAACCACAGGCTTGCTGCTTCTGGATGAGACTCTGGAAAATCAAAGCAGTGACTCTTCATGTGCGCTAGACATGGTGTGAGACTCACAGAATCTCACTGATAACGTGAAAATGACCCATAAAGTAGGTACCCTTTTTATACCCTTTCCAATGTCACTGTTGAATAAACAGCAACTTTGAGAAATTTATTTGTCCTAAGCTACAGAGCTAATTAGTAACCAAGTTGATACTTAGGCCCTACCAGGCCACTTGAAAGCCACACCAGTGGGCCCCCCAACTGCAGTGTTCCGACAGTGCTGGTCCGAGGACTACACTTGGAGTCCGGGCACCGTGCCTCCCAGTAGAGAATTTTGTTAATACTTGGCACCTACCGCAAGCCAGGCATTATACAAGATGCTCTATAGACTTTGCTCACTTAACTCCCACTTCTATGCAGTAGATATTTTAATTCCTATTTTACTAACAGGAAATTTGAGTTAGGGAGCTAAAGTGCTTACCCAAAGTAAAACAGACCTAAGAGGCAGAGGAAGGATTCAGACTCAGATCTGACCGACCCCTAAAGGACTTTCTTTACCTCTCAGTGGGTTGCTCTGGTCTTCGTGTCCTCATAGGACTGCCAGGTGTGCTCACAGTGCAGTAGTCCTTGGAGGAAAAGAATACAACAGAAAATTAAGACGCCACCGGCAAGAGAGACTGCAGAACTATCACCACCAACCGTGCTCTGATCGGTGTGTTTGATCATTCTCTCAAGAGTTATATGTTAGTTTATCATTTTAAATAAATTCTCAACAAGCTATTTACCGGTCAATCTGTATCTGTGGAGACTTTTTGTACATCAGATAAACAAGCAATTAGAGACTTAAGAAGGCTCTTAAATGTGGTGGGAGCTTGTAAACCTAAACTCCCAGGGACAGTAAATGTCACATCAAAGGTTTCAGTACACATTTCTTGTCTTCCCTTTGTTTCAGCAGCTGCAATATGAGCCTCCTCATCTCACTGTCGGAGGACACCTGACTTCTGGCCGGGTGTGAAGGGAAAATCGGGGAACTGGTACTTAGGTCACTGGAATTCTAGATCTAGCTGTCCTTGGATGACCTCAACCAAATCAATGTTTCTCTGTTATTTGTTAATAAAATGAGAGAGTCAAAACTAGAATATTGTTAAAAACTGTCTAAGCTTGACCATTTTATGCCTTCATGAATCTATGATTTTGACTATGCATAACTTCTTCCTTTACAATATCCTAGGCAGGAATAGCAATAAAAAGCCCTCAATAAATATTACTTATTATTTGATGAAATTGGAAAGTCTATATGTAGTATATATATATAATATACATGTAGACTTTCCAGCTTCTAGCAGAACCAGGATCTAATATTCTGCCATTAGAGGCTCATTTCTTTGGTTAGAGGATTGTGAAGTGTCTCAGACTAGAGAAATGCTTTAAGACAAGATTCTATATTTTAAGAAGCAAAAATCTTTTTAAAAGTAAAACTCTTCAGTGAATCCCTACATGTAAGATACTGAATTTTTCTGGAAGAAGTGGAGACTGGAGCAGGGATACCTGGGAGCGCCCCCACTTAGCATCCCCTTCACCCTCACATGGCCCCTAGGTACCACCTCAGAAACCTGGGTTTCTGCAGAACACCATTCAAAACTCTTTTCTCTTAGAGATTAAGATGATTGATTGGGAGTGAAAAATGGTGGGGCTGGCACCGAGGAGGCCAGACTTCAGACTGGAAGGGAGAGAAAAGAAACTAACTTTGGCCGTGGCCTGTTGGCTCAGTGGTAGAGCATTGGCGCAGCATGTGGAAGTCCCAGGTTCGATTCCCGGCCAGGGCACACAGGAGAAGCGCCCATCTGCTTCTCCACCCTTTCCCCTCTCCTTTCTCTCTATCTCTCTGTTTACATCCCACAGCCAAGGCTCCATTGGAGCAAAGTTGGCCCGGGCACTGAAGACAGCTCCATGGCCTCTGCCTCAGATGCTAGAATGGCTCCGATTGCAGCAGAGCAACGCCCCAGATGGGCATAATGGGTGGATCCGGTCGGGCGCATGCGACAGTTGATTTGACTGCCTCCCCACTTCTAACTCCGGAAAAATACAAAAAAAAAAAAAAAAAAAAGGAAGAAACTAACCTTTACTGAGTGTCTTCTGTCCACCAGGTATTTTGCCAGATTCTTTAACTGTCCAATAAGGGGGAATTGTTTACACTGTGTATGTTTACAGAGGCCCAGTACCCATGCCATGGCTCTTCAGAGCCAGTACCTCTACTTCCACACAAGAGCCCATCCCGCTTCTCTGCTCGAGACATTGCTCCAGACTTCCTCCCGTCTCTCCTGTCTTACTCATCTCCCACCTGGATCACAGCCATAGCTTCCCGGCTGCTGCCACACACATCGGCAGTGTGCTGACAACAGAGGCACTCTGCCTCTGGTCCTCCATTAGGCTCCCAGCAAAAGCCACACAAGTCCTTCACAGGCCGCCAAGGGCCACATGATCTGGGCCTGATCCCCACTGACCTCCTCTCTGCTGCAGCCACACTGGCTTCCTGCTGTTCCTGGAGGATCCAAGCACAGTCCTGCCACTGGGACTTTGCACTGACTGTCCTCTCTACCTGGGACACTCTTATGCAATGTCCACATGGCCCACTCCTTACAGCCTCCAAGCCTTCTCTCCAATGCCCCCTTCTCAACAAGTTTCTCTGTTCAACATAGCAGCTGCCCACTGACTTGGTCACTTTAATCACCCTTCCTGGTATGTAAATTATTAATATGTTGAAGTTAAAACCTCCAGTAGCTTCAAATGTTACCTTATTTGGAAATAGGGTCATTGTCAATGTAATGAAGATGAGATCACACTGGAGTAGGGGGGCCCTAATCCAATAGAACTGGCATCTGTATAAAAATAGAAATTCTGGACCCCAAGACGGACATGCGCAGAAGGAGAATGCCACGTGAAGACTGAAGCCCAAAGCCAGGGAACTTACCAGGGAAGCTGGGAAAGAAGCCTGGAACAGATCCCTCCCTAGGGCCTTCGGAGGGAGCATGACCTCGCTGACATCCTGGTCTCCCATCCCCGGCCTCCAGCACTGGGCCAGTTGATTTCCGTTGTTTCTGCCCCCCAGCTGGTGATGCTTGTAACAGCAGCCCTAGCACACTCATATACTTCCCTGCTCTGCTTATTTTTCCCCCATGGAAATACCTAATGCATCACATAATTGACTCACTTATTTCTTTTAGTGTCTATTGTCTAGCTCCCCATTTTAGATTATAACCTCTGAAGGGGTGCAGGTCTCAGTTTATGATGTTCGCCGATGTATATATATAGCATCGTAAATATTGAGTTCATGCTTTCAGATGATTGTATCAATTCACCTCCTTTCTTCTGTGTTCTCAAGAAACCATCAGAAAATTCTTCCTTATCCTTTTATGCTTTAACTCTGATTCATTTTCCTTAACTGACGCCCCACCCCCGCCTGCCACCTTCCCCACTCTCACTGCCTGTCTTCCCACCCCAAGGGACTAGAACGGCATGTTGGTTTGGACCTCATAATGAGAGGTATGTGGCCCAAGAGGGTGCAATTACATTCATGTTGCTCATTTTTAACCCTCATAGAAGCACTTTGAAGCAGACATTATAATCCCATTTTATAGATGAGGAAACTGCGGTTCAGAAAAGTTAAGCAACATGTCCATAGCCTCCTGCATATAAAATACTCATGCATGTTGACCTCTCTCCTTCCCTCATTATCATGGCAGCTGCCCAAAGGCAGGCACAACCTCGTCACCTCTGTATGGCAAGCTTGCAGGCCAGGCGGGCACACAGGAGTGCTGCTGAATTCTGCACGTGATACCACCAGTAAGCTGGACTGGAACGCAGCTTCCAGTCTGTATGGCAAGCTTGCAGGCCAGGCGAGCACACAGTTAGTGCTCCAGGAGTGCTGCTGAATTCTGCACGTGATACCATAAGTAAGCTGGACTGGAACACAGCTTCCAGTCTGTATGGCAAGCATGCAGGCCAGGCGGGCACAGTTAGTGCTCCAGGAGTGCTGCTGAATTCTGCACGTGACCACCAGTAAGCTGGACTGGAACACAGCTTCCAGTCTGTATGGCAAGCTTGCAGGCCAGGCGGGCACACAGTTAGTGCTCCAGGAGTGCTGCTGAATTCTGCACATGATACCACCAATAAGCAGGACTGGAACGCAGCCTGACCCCACAGCCCGTACTCACGCCCACAGAGCCCGCCCCCCAGAGAACCTGGCCTGCATTATAGCTTCCTACTCTTTTTATCAGAGTTTTCAGCAGCCTTGTCTCCCCACCAGACCCCAAGTAACCCATGTTAACACCCCAACTGACACCCTCCTAGATGCACATGTGCACCTGCAGGGTTTTTGTCTTTATTTTGTTAAATGAGGTCTCATAGAGCCCTGGCCAGTTGGCTCAGTGGTAGAGCGTCGGCTTGGCATGTGGATGTCCTAGGTTCAATTCCTGGCCAGGGCACACAGGAGAAGCACTCATTTGCTTCTCCACCCTCCCCTCTCTCCTTTCTCTTCATATCTCTCTTCCCCTCTCTCAGCCAAGGCTCCATTGGAGCAAGGTTGGCCTGGGCGCTGAGGATGGCTCCATGGCCTCTGCCTCAGGCGCTAGAATGGCTATGGTTATAACAGAGCAATGCCCCAGGTGGGCAGAGCATTGCCCCCTAGTGGGCTTGCAGGGTGGATCCTGGTTGGGTGCATGCGGGAGTTTTTCTCCTCTGCCTCCCCAATTCTCACTTTAGGAAAATACACACACACACACACACACACACACACACACACACACACACACAGTAAATAAATAAATAAATAAAGTCTCATACATTCATGTGTGCATCTTGCCTTCTTCATTCAGCAGTATGCCTGAGAACTCCTCCGGATGAACTGGTTTGGTTCTAAATTATTCTTTTAAAGACTGCCTGGTATCATGATTCATTCAACCATATGTCATTGCTGGGTGTTCAGTTTATATCCAGGAATATCTTTTTCTTCTTGTTAATGTCACTACCCTAACCATCCTTTCATGGATAATATCTATAGATAGATTCCTGTGAGTAGGATCATTATATTACAAGGCAACTGTGTATATGCTTTACTTGTTATATGAAACATTTCAAAGATATAAAAGTAAAATAAGTAGAATGAGGAATCCTCATGGCCCAGCTTCAGCAGCTATCAAATCATGACCAGTTTTGTCTAATACCTTTCCCATTTCCCCACAGTCTAGATTATTTTGGGATAAAAACAGATACTTTATTAGTTAGTCTATAAAGATTTCTGTACCTCTAAAAGTTGAAGATTGTTTTAAAGAACATAATCACGATACCATTATCAAACCTAAAAAAAGAATAATAATTTCTTTCTATCATCCAATCTTCAGACAGTGTTCAAATTCCCTCAATTGATTCATAAATGAATATTTTTACAGTTTGTTCAAATCGGGATCTTAATAAGGCTCAAGAGCTACAATTGGTTAATATGCCTCTTATTTCTTAGGTCTCCTTAATAAATATCCCCCCGGGGTGTGTGTGTGTGTGTGTCCCTTACAATACCTCTTTGGAAGAAACCAGGTAATTTGTCTTGTACAGTTTTCACAATCTGGATTTTGCAAATGCCCCCCACAGTCTCACTGTTCCCTACAATTGGTACGTAAATCTGGAAGTTTGGTAAGATTCGGGTTAAAACTTTCTTTTGGAGCTTTTTGCAAGAATACTTACAGCTGATGGTGTTTACTTCCATCAAGGGTAAACAATGGTTGTCTCTGTGCTGTTAACAGCAACTCACGATCTTGCCTAGATTCATCTTTTCAGCAGGAGTTAATTCCACCGTTCTTCATTTTTAAGCTGGGAATTTCTCTTCTATAAAGAGAAATTATCCTAACACACAGTTCATATAACAAAGTCTGGATAAATTATTCCTTTTCTTTATTTACCAAATTTCAAAATAATGAGTTAATTTCCTAGTATTCTCTCTAAATGAGGGTTTTTTAGGATTTTTGTTTTGTTATCTTCATGAACTCTTTGGTTTTTAAATGTGAATTACACGGTTAAGGAACTCATTCTCTTCCTCTATGGAAAAATGACCTTGGGTTAACTTTCTAGCTCTGTTCCCCTGGAAACCTAATGAAGGTGGAATGTCATGTATGTTACCAGGCAACACTGCTTATGATCAAAATGACCTCTAATTAGAAAGCCGCATCTGGCCTGGGGAAACTGTGAATGAACTGGTGGGAATTCATAGTTTGAGCTTTTCTAAACACAGTGTATCCTTGTAACCGAGCTGTTCTTTGCTGGGACCCCTGAAAGCTATTCCCATAGGGTGAAATAAAATATACTGGCTCACAGGGGTAATGGGGCTTATAAACAAGAATGGCTCCCATACCTATTTTGGGGGGCAGGGTTCCCCAAGAAACAGACTATGAGATGGAGATTTATGCCCAGGAGCAGAGGCAGATTAAGGTCAGTTGAGACCCCGGCACAGAAGAAAATATTGGGCCTCTTAGAAAAAGGAGACATGGAAAATAAAAATACATGTTAACCATATTTTTAAATAAATAAAATTGCACATATGAAACCAAATTTTGTGTCATTAGAAAAAAGTATGAAGTTGGGGTTTTGCGGGTTCTCTTCAGAAGTCAGGGCCCAGGGCGCATGCCCCGTGCACCCGCCATTAAATCCGCCTCTGCACAGGAGGTTTAATGAGAAGGACCCTTAGAAAGTGAAGGAAACAGGGTTGCGCAGAGGGAAAAGCTAACCTGCAATACAGTTGCAACTGTGAACCTCCACTGGTTTAACAGGGCTTCCTTGGTAGCTGGAATGGCCCTTTAACGTCCTGGTATAGACAAGGTGATCCCTGAAAAGGGTCGTAATCTCGGGCAAAGCTATTCCCACACACCAAAGCAATTCACAGAGAAAGATTCAGGTGTGAACTGCGAGCAGCCAACACTCCAGGCAGCTAGAGAAATGAGTGTCTCAGTCTTAACGAGGACACCTGGCCGGTGCACCAGAGCATCACTATACCAGTCATATGGTCTCATTCCTCCACCCCTGAGCCATCACAGCTGACCCTGCCTTGCCGCAAGCTGCCCTCCTGTTTTATCTCCTCTAGCAAAGTGAAGCAACCTGGTGCCAGAGGGGATCTGTTCAGTTTTGTGAAATGCACACCTAAACACACAGTTATCTCATACAGTCCTGCCCTAGACCTGAAATCATCCATTTCTCCTAAGAGCCCCGGTTCCTTTTTTTAAAACCATACTTTCTTTTTCTTATTTTTAAATATATTATTTTAAATTTTTTCAATGACACTTTACATAGTTTATATTCACTATTATTTTGTATTAGTTTCAGGTGTACGACATGGTGGCTAGACAGTCATATACTTTACAAAGTGTTCCCTCAATACTTCCAGTACCCACTGGCACCATACATAATTACTACAATATTACTGACTATATTTCCTATGTTGTACCAAAGAGCCCTGGTTCCCTTTAGTGATATTCAGACTACAATCTGGGAGTCAAGGGAGCTCGTTATACAGTTGGGGAAGTCATGGTTTCCCAACCCTTTCAGTGGCCAGAGTTAAGAAATACATTCTTCAGATAATATACATCATGAGTTGTTATTAATATTTCCAATTCAAATTTAAGGCTAGAGATTTTCTTAATTTCAGCATTCGTTTATGTATGTCCTTTCTTCCACGCCAAAAATTGTGATTCTCGTTGATACCAACATAATTCCGCATTTGCTATATTGTACAACACACACACACACAACACTTTCAAAATAACAATACCAGCACTACCCCCCTGGAGATGTGCAGTCAGATTACTGCATCTCAAACGAGTGAAATAATTCCTTCTTGTCGGGCTATGCCACCACTTCAATTTATAGTTTCATTTTGCTTTAATTTTTAGAATTACTCTTTTTAGTTTAATTTTGTTTGACAATTATGTAAAATAATTAAGTGGCTCCAAAATCAATTTTATGAATAAAGATATATAGTCCTCTCAATCTTATTTCTGTGCCTCCCTCATATATCTAAGTCTTTTATTTATCTTTTTTATTTATTGAATTTTGCTGTGGTGATACTTGTTAACATAATTATACAGATTTCAGGCTCCTAATTCTCCAACACATCTCCATACACCATATTGTGTTCACCCCCAAGTCAAGTCTTTGTCCATCACCATTTATCCCCCCACACTCTCCTCTACCCTTCTAGCCCAGAAATTACCACACTGTTGTTTGTGTCCAAGAGTTTTTCCTTAGTTTTTGATTTATCGTAACATATAATGTGATGAGATAAACCAATGACTTAAGACATTTTCTGAGATGAATGGTAGCACATTATACACACATTTCCACACCTGGATTTTTGCACTCAATAATATATTTTAGAAATCATTTTGAAACAATCAACCTAAGTCTCTATCATTCTTTTATATAATTGCATTAGACACTATTGTGTGAATTACCGTATTTACCCATGTATAAGATACACCCTTTTTCAAAAAATTTGGGATCTAAAAACAATGGGTGCATTTTTACAGTGGTTATAAATTTTTTTACTCGCATTTCCCGCTTTTTTTGCCCTTGTTGAAGAGTTGTATGAATTTTATGATGAATAAAATTTGATTTCAATAACTTTATGTAATAAATTTTTTTTTCATATTTTGGGCCCCCAAATTAAGGTGCATCTTATACATGGGAGCATCTTATCCATAGGGAAATATGGTACTTTATTTTATCAATTCCTACTAAAGAATATTTAGAATGTTTCTAGTTTTGTATTATTATAATTAGTGCTGTGATATAACAGTATGAATGAATCTTTGTATTTTTGCCAATATATCTTTGGGAAAGATTCTTAGCATTGGAATTATTGAATGAACAGGTAGATGTCGTTTTGAGTTATGTCAAACTCCATAGTGTTTGTACCGTTTATAACATTCTCACCAATAACATGAGAACTGCTGTTTCACTAGGGCTTTGCAACAAATTGTTCTTGATGTGGGGGAATTTTGGTAATCCGATGGATGAAACATGGTATCTCAGTGCATATTTATTTTGCATTTCACTTAAAAACAAAGGTAAACAGCTTTATACATGCTGAAGTCTATTAACATTTTTCTGTAAACTTCATATTCTTAGCTCATTTTTCTATAGAAAAAAGATCTTTTCCATCTAAAATTTTTAGAACCTCTTTAAATGTAAGGATAGCAAACTTTTGCCTATGATATAGATTATTCATTCTTTTTCAATTTGTCATTTGCCTTTCTATTATGTTAATGGTTGGTGAGTTTAGTATTTTTGTGGGACTTCATTTGTTTTTCATTTTTGTTTGTTCAGCCCTTTAAAATATTTTTATTCATGTAATCAAATTTATCAGTAATTTTCATTATTTCTTTTGCATTTTCTTAATTCAGGAGGTTTTCCCCACAGACAGGTTATAAAGCAATTAAACCATATTTTCTACTATACATATTATTTGTTTGATTTTATTTTTTACCACATTTAAATCTCTGATGCATTTAGAATTTATTCTGGTGTGAAGAATGGATCCAATTTTATTTTCTTACATACAACTATTAGTCCTCCTAACTTTGTTAAATTATTAAATATTAAATACCTTCTTTTTTCCCCCACTGATTTGAGATGCTGCTTTTTTATATACTTATTCAATTTCCATATGTAATTTAATCTATTTGGACTTTTGTGTTCTCTTCCAATGGTCAATCTATACCTTCAAAAACACCAAAACTTAGCGTGCGGAGGACCCGGGTTCGATTCCCGGCCAGGGCACACAGGAGAAGCGCCCATTTGCTTCTCCACCCCTCCGCCGCGCTTTCCTCTCTGTCTCTCTCTTCCCCTCCCGCAGCCAAGGCTCCATTGGAGCAAAGATGGCCCGGGCGCTGGGGATGGCTCTGTGGCCTCTGCCTCAGGCGCTAGAGTGGCTCTGGTCGCAACATGGCGACGCCCAGGATGGGCAGAGCATCCTCCCCTGGTGGGCAGAGCATCGCCCCATGGTGGGCGTGCCGGGTGGATCCCGGTCGGGCGCATGCGGGAGTCTGTCTGACTGTCTCTCCCTGTTTCCAGCTTCAGAAAAATGCAAAAAACAAACAAACAAACAAAAAAAAAACACCAAAACTGTTTCAATTATACAGGTATTAAAATATTTTTAATGTTTAGTAAAACCTGACCTCTTATTCCTATTTTTTTTTTTTTTTTTTTTAGAAAGGAGAGAGAGAGGAAGTGACACAGGAGAGAGGAGAGAAAGGGGGAGGAGCATGAAGTATCAACTCCCATATGTGCCTTGACCAGGCAAGCCCAGGGTTTCGAACCGGTGACCTCAGCATTTCCAGGTCAACGCTTTATCCACTGCGCCACCACAGGTCAGGCCTTATTCCTATTTTTTATCAGTTTTCATGGCTCTTTTTGTTTGTTAGTTTTTTCCAACTAAGCATTAAATCAAATTTTCTAACTTCAGAAAAAAATTCTGATATTTTTTTATTGACATTACATTAAGTATATTAATTAATATAGGAAAACTGACATCTTCATGATGTTGACTTTTCTTATCCACGAATATGGAACATACTTTCATTTGCTTGAGTCTAGATTTAAGTTTTTAAATGGTGTTGCATAATTTTCCTTATGAGATTTTGAACTTTTCCACTCAAGTTTACACTTAGGTATTTTCATTGTTTTTTATTTTTGTTCACGAACATAAATTAGGTCTTTTATTTTATATCTTCTAACTGGTTTTGTTTTCATATCTAGTCATTGATTTTTTGTATGTTGATTTTGTTTTTCCCTCCAACTTTATTGAGGTATAATTGCAAATAAAATTGTGTGTTAGCAAATTTCAAGTGTGTAATTCAATGTTAACTACAGTCACCATGTAGTATATTAGATCTCCAGGACTTACTGTTGGAAATGAAGTGTTATATTTCCTGCCCAACAGTTGCTCATCTCATCAACCTCTTTCCCAACCCTGGAAGTCACCATTTTACTGTTTCTATGAGACTGACTTTTTTCTTATTAAATTCCACATATAAGTGAGGTCATACAGTATTGTTTTTCTCTTATTTCACTTGGCATAATTTCCTCCAGCTTCACCTATTTTGTCACAAATGACAGAATATTATTTCTTTTTAATGGCTGGATAATATTCCTGCATATATATGTATGTGTGTGTGTGTATCAATCAAATTTTCTTTATTCATTCATTCATTGATGTATGTTTAAATTGTTTCCATATCATGACCATTGAGAATAATGCAGCAATTAACATGGAAACGCAGATAGCTCTTTAAAATACTGATTTCATTTCTTTCAGCTCTGTATCCAGAAACAGGATTTCTGGATCAGAGGGAAGTATTTTTAATTTTTTGAGGAACCTCCATACTATTTTCCCTAGAGACTACAGTATATCATTTTACATTCCCACAAATAGTGCACAAGTGGTTTCTTTACATCTTCAACAACACGTGTTATCTCTTCCAGCCATTCCGACTGATGTGAGGTGATATCTCATTGTGGTTTTTATTTACATTTCCCTGATGATTAGTGACATGGAGCACCTTTTTATGTACCTGTTGGCCATCTGTATGTCTTCTTTGGAAAATGTCTAATTTAGGTTATTTTGCAGTTGTTAAATTGGATTGCTTTTTGCTCTTGAGTTGTATGAGTTCTTCATGTATTTTAGAAGTTGACCCCTGATTATATGTATGGTTTGTAAATATTTCTCTTATTGCATTGGGTCCCTCTTTATTGATTCCTTTGATATACAGAAGCTTTTTAGTGTAATATAATCCTCCCTGTCTATTTTTACTTCTATTGCCTGTGTTTTTGTTGTCATATCAAAAAAAAAAAAACATATAAAAGTATCTCTAGTCACAGATGATATGAAGTTATATATTTAAAAAAATCCTTTAAAATCAACAAAAAAGATTAGAGCTAATAATGAGTTCATCAAAGTTGTGGAACACAATAGCAATACAGAAATATCAGTTATATTTCTACACACTAACAATGAACAATCTAAACCTAAAATTAAGAAAGCAATTCCATTTACAGTAGTAACAAAATAAAATATTCTTGGGAATAAATTTAACCATAGAAATGCAAGATTTGTACAACGAAAACAAAAATCACTCTTGACAGAAACTTTAAGAGACCTAAATAAATGGAAGGACAGCTTGTGTTCATGAACTGGAAAACTTAATATTGTTAAGATGACAATATTTCCCAAATTTATCTATAAATTAAATGCAATCCTTATTAATATTCTAATGAACTTTATGCACAAAAGAAGAGCTGACCATAAAATCTGTATTAAAATATAAGGGTTTCAGAATATCCAAGACAATCTTTAAAAGAACAAAAGTGAAAACACCCTTCCAATTTCAATACTACAAAGCTGTAGTAATCAAAACAGGGTGATTGGCATAAAGATAGACATAAAGATCAAAGGAATGAAGGGTCCACTAATAAACCATACATTTATGGTCAATTGATTTTTTCACATCAAATACAAAAATTAATTCAAAATGGATCAAAGACCTAAGTATTAGAGCTCAAACTATAAAGCTATTAGGAAAGAGCATTGGTATAAATCTCTAAGATGTTGAGTTAGGCAAGGGTTTCTTAAATGACACTAAAAAAGCAAGCAACAAAACAAAAATGTACATAAAATTAAAACTTTTGGGCTTCAAAGTGCACTACCTAAGAAGTAAAAAGATCATTCACAGAATGGAAGAACTATTTTCAAATTATTTATATATATCTGATAAAGTATAGTATCTATATTATACAAAGAACTCTTACAGGGCCATGGGCGAGGGGGACTGCAAAGGGGGTGGGGGGAAGGGTGTAAAGAGGGACAAAGCTGACAGAAATGGTTTGACTTTGGGTGGTGGGTGTACAACATAATCAACAGTTCAAATGCTATAGAGATGTTCACCTGAATCTTCGTACGCTTATTGATCAATGTCACCCTGTTAAGGTTAATTTTCTAAATAAAATTTAAAAATTAAAAATAAAAGAAAGAAAGAAAGAAAGAAAGAAAGAAAAAAGAAAGAAAGAAAGAAAGAAAGAAAGAAAGAAAGAAAGAAAGAAAGAAAGAAAGAAAGAACCTACCCTATGATCCAGGATTTTCATTTGTAGGAATCTAAAATCGATGTGTGGAGGACATAGTGAGCCCTGTTACAGAGGTGATGATCACAGGGAGGGACAGTGCAGTATGCAGTAAACTCCTGCAGCCAGTTTAGCTTTCATTTCTGCTTCTTTTTGGAAAAATAATAAGACAATGTTTATACCACAGGGTGGTATGACCAAAAAATGTCTACTTTTTAAATCTTTGCCAGCTACATAAAATGGAAAGAATTTTTTTTCCCTAACATATAAGGTCATTTCTAGAGATACTGAACATGTAGTAAAAGAAGAGTTAAAGATTCTCACGTAGAATTCCAGCCTCTTATAAAAGAGACAGTGGGATGGGCGTAGGAGGTGGGGAAGAAAGCAGCTTGAGCCAAATCCCATGAAGCTGCAAAAAAAAAGGCCAGGAACTTTCAGTGACTTATGCATGAAGCCTCATGAAAACCAGCAGTGACTGCAGCTGCTGACAAACTCAATGACTACTTAAATGAAGGGTCTAAGTGAACCTGTATCTTTTTCCCCTTTAATTCTTTCTTGAACTGGTGATTCCCATTAAATTTGGCATTGCTATTATTTGTAAACACTGATTCGTCCATCCAATAAAGAGTTCTATCAATGCAGAAAGAACCCAAGGAGAAGAACATCATGTCAGTCTACTTTCCAATTAATCACACACACTTTTAGCCTATAAAGACATATCCTAAAGTCATTTGCCCAAGTTGCAGGGAAAGCACCAGGCAGAGAGAAATAACTTCTGAAATCCACCTCATGGCTGGAAAGATGACAGGTGACAGCTAACCCTTCAGGATGCTCATTGCCTTATCACTCCTTGGACCTGGCTCTGTGGAAACACGGCATGCCCATCAGCCCACCTGCCCCTAACCCTCAGACCTCACCCTCTCACCTACCCAGCATGGTGAGATATGGTGAGGTGACAGTGATTGTGACATAAGCAAAAGGCCTCAGACTGATATATGTAAATACCAGCCCAGAAGCTTCCTAGTGGGGACATGGCCTGTGAAGGTTTCATAACAGCCAACCTCTTACAACCTCCCCGGGGGAGGAGGAACCCATCCCAGGAGAGCTGACAGCAAGATTCTGGTAGAGGAGGGCAGGCGACAGTAACTCAGGAGCCATGGAGACGGCTATGTGTGTTTGTTCTCCATGTTGCACATGGCAGAGATGTTGTCCTCGCTTATGCTCCTGTCTGTGCTGCAAGTTCCTCTTCACCTCCGAGCGGAACTGCACCTGCTTCCCTTGCCCTTACAAGGATGAGCGGGACTGCCAGTGCTGCCACTGTACCTGTGCCGAGAACCCCAACTGCCACTGGTGCTGCTGCTCCTGGGCCAATGACCCCAACTGTAAGTGCTGCTGCACAGCAAGCAGCAATATCACATTCCACTACTACGAGAGCCGCTGCTGCCGCAACACCACCATCAGATTCCGCAAGGGCCGCCTCAGGGCCATCCTCACCTCGTAAGTACCGGGCACCCCACATGGGCCACACTGGCTCAGGAATCTGGCAGCCCCCTGCTCACTGTGGAGTCCACAGGGTAGGCTGGTGTTCCTGCCCTGAGTCCATTTCTCTATCTAAATAAAGGAGGCAAAGAATTGTGTAGCAATTAAGTGTGTCCTAAACAACTCTTAATCACATATTAACCCGAGCTCCAAATGCATGCTCTCTCGCCGTGTGACCGAGCACTGTGCTCCGCTGAGCATTACCCTCTCACCTGTGCAAAATGGCACTAGCTGTGCTCAATGCTTAAGCAGCTTTCCAGGCACTGCCTGAGTGACCCAGGGAACCCTCACCCCATGCCCACTCTACCAAGAGGAAAGTGAGCCTCTGAGAAGTTAAGTTGCCCAGGATCATACAGCCAGTCAGATGCAGTCAGGATTTGAACCCAAAGTCTGTGTTCTCAACTTTAAAATGCTCTACTGCAAAATGGACAGAAAATACCTGCCATGATTTAATGGGCATGAGGACTAATGCATGTGCTTCGTAATCTGTTATGTGACATAAAAATATAAATCACTCTTCCTCTTCCTCCTCTGAACTCCTGATATCTGCAACACTTACTAGAAAAGCAATCCCTTCCACAGGCCACTGTTGACCCCACATCCTATATGAGGGCACCAGGCAGCTCCTCTTTGTTCCTATCCAGAAGGCAAGGCTGTGGGCGAGGTGATGGTTTGGGCATGAGACCACAGCCACTGAATTTCCAGGTCTAAACCTGAGGGTTTCAGAAGACAGTCAGAGACGTTATTGCAGGTGTCCGGAGGTTGGCCCTGGGGGCGCAGAGGTTAATCTTCCGTCTGGCCTCTCCTGGTTTCTGAGCCACAGCCTTCCCTGTTGCTTGCCACTACTTACTGCTCAGCACCTTGCTCATTCTGCCCACTCTGGTTCATTCATCCCTCTCTGCCTTCCTCATATCTTTCTCTCACTTCTTTTTTCACCTTCACCCTGGCTCCTTGGACCATGAACACCTACCTACCTGTCTCTTAGCTCATCACTCTCTTTCTCTTCCCCCAACACCACCTTCCCTCCCTTTCTCTTTCTGATCTTTCATGCTGTCTCCCTTTATATTACTCCTGGTTTTCAGAGTTCCACCTTCCCAAACCAGAGAGGTCCATTGAGTGGTGAGACTCAGACAACTGGTTCTTTGCCCTAATGACTATTTTAAGTATAAAAAATATATACCAACAGGTAGTTTATTATTTAATGCATTTAATACTTAAATAAGAACAATAAAAGAGGTACTCAAAACTAGATTATGTTATAAGAAAGTTTTAAAATAATAATAAAAAATATTAAATAATACCTGAAAAAAATCAATAAAACTGTTATTTAAGGTATTTCCATATCACTTCTTGATTGGCATCCTCAACTTGCAGTATTTTTCCACCTATGGACAGAATGAACATTGCTACAGGTGCTTAGAATATGCGGCATTACAGATGAACATTAAAAAACAGTAAGGACTGTAAATTGTGATTTCCTCATTGGGTGGCTGCCCGGGCGCCCACCTTAGAGAGAACCCTGATTACTAGTGCCATTTTAACAATTGGTTTGCTGAACTCAATAAAAAATTAGGTATCAATTCTGCCAAAGCAGTGTGATCTGGCTGAATCCCACCACCGGGTCCATCCATCTAATGTGTACAATAGAAGTGTTCCTAGAGGTGACCCTTTCAGGACCCAGGCAGGAGGCTGGGAAAGCAGGGAGGGAACAGGGCTGAGATCATTGAGGCCAGTATCCCTGGAGCCCAGCATCCAAATCCTAAGGGATGAGCTTTCTAGGTGCCTGAGTCTCCACAAGGGGCAATCTCCATCACCATAGAGCCACTCGTTCCCATATATGTGAGTAACACCTTTGATTATCTGGATTCCGAGACATAGGTCCCTGACCAAGGGAATGGGGAATGATACAGGAGCAGGTAGGGATGACACGAAGGCAAAAGCAGAAGATAACACAGCCACAATGGTCAAGATCAACACCAAACATCATTCATGTGAACAGAAGAAAAGAAATTAATATAGTCACAAATTGTGTATCTGGTGACATCTCCATCCTATGGCTAATTTATTTATTTTTATAAACTGCTTTTGCCCCAATTAGCACTTGAATTTTACAAACATGCTTTTATTTTTGTCCATAATTCTTATAATACATAAAACTAGCTTCAGATATTAGACAAATAAAACACACACACACACAATAGTACAAGCCCACACTTTTCATGGTCTTGACCAGGGGTCCCCAAACTACAGCCCGCGGGCAGCATGCGGCCCCCTGAGGCCATTCATCCGGCCCCTGCCACACTTCCGGAAGGGGCACCTCTTTCATTGGTGGTCAGTGAGAGGAGCACATTGACCATCTCATTAGCCAAAAGCAGGTCCATAGTTCCCATTGAAATACTGGTCAGTTTGCTGATTTAAATTTACTTGTTCTTTATTTTAAATATTGTATTTGTTCCCGTTTTGTTTTTTTACTTTAAAATAATATATGTGCAGTGTTCATAGGGATTTGTTCATAGTTTTTTTTTGGTAGTCCAGCCCTCCAACGGTCTGAGGGACAGTGAACTGGCCCCTGTGTAAAGTGTTTGGGGACCCCTGGTCTTGACTATTGCTTTCCTCTGCTGTGGACACTGGCTGGCTAGTAGTAGAGGGTGGTAATTACAGTGGCCACATTTACGGGATGCCTACTAGATACCAACAGTTAAGCACTTTTCATGGATTATCTCATGCAGACTTTATAAAATTCTCATGACAGAAGTAGTATTGTGAGCCTTGATTAACAGATGAGGAAACTGAGAATGAGAGAGATTAAGAAACCCATCTCAAAGGTTCAGCTCCACAGTGATACATCGCACCATGTGCAATCTGCCCAGATCCTTAACTCTTACTTGTCTAGGGGCCAGATACCTGGGTTTTAGGTTTGGCTCAGGGATGGACCTCCAGGTGGCGTGGAAAGGACACTTTACCCTCCTCTTCTGTGTTCCATCTTACACTAATAACAATGATGCCAATGCCCTCCAGGCAACACTCACCAAGAACACACCTGTACTTGGATGAGATTGAATTTATTACCCCATTGCAGCAAGTGAGAACACACACTCTGGTTAACTCTGAGGTGTTTCAGCAAGAAGGGATCAGTAAGCTATTACAGAATTTAGACTCACATTAGATGTGGGTAAATCTGCTATTGGATATCTTAGTAAAGCTTGTCTAGAATGTGGGAAGGACAGAGGGAGCCTCAGGCTGCAATTGGTGGAAAAGCAGCAGTCACTCCTATTAACCAGGAGAGGAATGTTTGGCCATTTGTGTGGATTGGGCAATGTTCTTGCTCTTGTCCAAGTTTAAGATGAAGTGGCTTTGTTTCTGCTTTGCTTCACCAGAGTCCTAGGATGGCCTTGCCTGGTGTTAGAGTTCTGGAATGTTGTTATGGCCAACTGAACAGCAAGGCGGGGCTGACAGTGCCAGGCCAGTGTTGGCTGCTTTTCTCTTGCTCAAAAATAATAAGCCCTTACGGAGTCCCAGGATTCTCCACGGCCTTGCTGTACTCGAGTCAGCTGTACTTCTCTCAAGGAAACCCATCATGTGGGTACTAATCTTATAATGAGTAAACAGGCAGAGAGAGGGGCTCATTAGCTTTTCTGACATCACCCAGTTTAAAGATAGTGAAGGCAAAATTAGAACCCAGACACCCTGGCGCCGAGCCCTTGCTCCTTGCGGTCACACGGGTCTGCCTCTCGGTAGCCCCCTGCCGCTTTCAGCGGTGGAGAAATGGAGCGAGCCCAGGAGCCTGCATCCTGAAGCCCTGCCTGTGTTTGCGTCTCCTTTCAGCTCCAAAACCGCCCTGCGCGTCGGGAGCAGCGATACCGAGGTCGGTGAACCGAGGAAGTTGCCGGGGAAAAGCCCCCTCGTTGACCATCTGGCGTGCCCCTCGTGCGGCCGGCTGCGCTTGCACTCGTTCATGCTGCCCTGCAACCACAGCCTGTGCGAGAAGTGCCTGCGGCAGCTGCAGAAGCAGGCGGAGGTCACGGAGAACTTCTTCATCCTCATCTGCCCGGTGTGCAGCCGTTCGCACTGCATGCCCTACAGCCACAAAATGCAGCTGCCCGAGAACTACCTGCGCGGGCGCCTCACCAAGCGCTACATGCAGCAGCACGGTTACCTCAAGTGGCGCTTCGATCGCTCCACCGGGCCCATCACGTGCCAGGTCTGCCGCGGCCGGCACGTCGCCTACAAGCGCTGCATCACCTGCCGCCTCAACATGTGCAACGAGTGCCTCAAGATCTTCCACTCGGATGTGACCATGCAGGACCACGTCTTCGTGGACACCAGCACGGAGGACCAGGACGAGAAGATCTGCATCCACCACCCATCCAGCCGCATTATAGAGTACTGCCGCAATGACGACCAGCTGCTCTGCACCTTCTGCAAGACCTCGTTCCACAATGGCCACGACACAGTCAGCCTCGTCGACGCCTGCTCTGAGAGGGCCGCTGCACTCTTCAGCGTCATTGCCAAGTTCAAAGCAGGTTATGGTTCCATTCTCTCTCCTCCAGAATAGCACTAAAGCTAGGCTGCGAGTCATTGGCCTGGTGTCCACACCTGGCACTTAACCTCCCTGTGCCTTGGTTTTCTCATCTATAAAGTGGGGATAAATAGTAATGACTCCCTCGTTGTGTGGTTGTGAAGGTTTAATGAGTTATTCTACATGAAACACACAAAACAAAACAAAACTATCTGGCACACAAGTCCATAAAGATTCTATAATCCTAGTTCTAACCTTCACGACCTTGGGCCTTATTTTCCCCTCTGGACAATAGTTTGATTCCATAGCACCCTGACATTCTGTGAGTCCTTCTAAGGAGTCTTGTCACTAGAGTTGGATTTCTGCAGTACATCCCAATTTTCAGGGGAAGAGAATTAAGTCAGTGCTGAGAATTACCTCAGTTTAAAAGTTTCCTTGATGATTTCCCCCAAAACTTGCAAATAGCAAAGTAAAGTAACTAGTAATAAACACATAACAGGAAAATTCAGAAATAGACAAAAACATTCTGGTCAACAACTTGCCTGTTTTCTTCTGCATGCCTATTTATGTTTGCTTTATATTGGCTGCATATAATATAGTTTGAGTTTCTATAAGGGAAACTGACCCTAGTTTCCACGATGGAAGCCAGTATAACAGTATTTACGGAGTTTGGCAAACAGCCCAGTAATTTCTGGGTGTGCATTCACCTGAGGAGACATGAGGATCTCAGGAATTCTGGTAGGACTCTGCCTCTGGGAATATCTTCATTGTCAGAGGCCTATGTTACCCAGCCCCTTTAGAAGAATTATGTCTACTCTTCTCAGTAATCCTATAATACAGACATTAAAATTTCCTCCATGGGCCCTGGCCAGTTGGCTCAGTGGTAGAGCGTCGGCCTGGCATGCAGGAGCCCCGGGTTCGATTCCCAGCCAGGGCACACAGGAGAAGCACCCATCTGCTTCTCCACCCCTCCCCCTCTCCTTCCTCTCTGTCTCTCTCTTCCCCTCCCGCAGCCAAGGATCCATTGGAGCAAAGTTGGCTGGGGCGCTGAGGATGGCTCATGGCCTCTGCCTCAGGTGCTAGAATGGCTCTGGTTGCAACAGAGCAACGCCCCAGATGGGCGGAGCATCGCCCCCTGGTGGGCATGCCAGGTGGATCCTGGTCGGGCGCATGCAGGAGTCTGTCTGTGTCCCCGTTTCCAACTTCAGAAAAATACAAAAAAAAAAAAAAAAATTTCCTCCGTGAATAAGCCAGGTGTTCCAGGAAGTAACTGGCAAAGGTAGCTAGTGGATGGCAGACCCAATCTACCTGACCCCAACACCCATGCTAATTTCACAATATTCATTTGACAATTGATTATGCTAAACAGTGACCAGAATCTAATCATAAAGATATTGAGAAATGCCAGAACCTCAGGCCCTACCCCATCCTGACTGCATGGGAATCTGCATTTTTAACAGGAGATTCCCTGGATTCGCTCTAAACCTAGCTTCAAACTTCCTCTTCTGAATTTCTGAGCCCCAACTCAGGCCAATTCAGAATCTCAGCAGATGCAGCCAAGAAAAGAATGTTTTCTTAAAGTCTCCCAGGTGATTCTGGTGCTCACAGAGGGCTAAGAACCACAGCTGAAGCAATTAAAAATATAGGTTTGGAGTTAGACAAAAATTAGGCCAGGCCCTGTTTTCTCCCATTCACTTGCTGTGTGACACCGGACAGTGGCTCAACCTCTCTGAGCCTTAGTTTTCTCATCTATAAATGAGAACAATATCTTCCTCAATAGAACAATACATGTAATATATCATAATATATGAAAATGATCCATAATATCCATAATATATGTATCTAATCCATATAAATGTTTAAGAAGTAATAGCTTTTAAGCATATTGCCTGAAAGAGACCTTGATTTGACTTTGCTCCAAGACCAGCTTTTGCAAAGCCATTATATTTGCAAGGGGGAGGGGCACTTCTGGCCTTTTCTTCTTCTGGTGCTGCCTCTTTCCCCTCATCTAAGTAATTTGTATCCTGCCTTTCAGGACTGTGCTCTACTTCACCTTAACTAATCTTTAATAAAGCAAGAAATGTATCCAAGTATCTTTGACAGTGAGTCACTATTGAATATTAAAAAAAGTGAATACAGAAAGTGGAATTTCAGTTTCCATAAGTCACAGTAAGGCTTGCATTGGGGAGGCCAGGGGGCACTTCTCAGCCCCACTGCATCCACACCTGATAGTGTCCTGTCCAGCCCCCATCTGCATCACCTGCTCATCCCTCTGGACCAGTGTGAGGGAGAAGGTGAGCAAAGCAAATGGGGACTTCGGAAAGTAAGCCAGAGAATGCCACTGCTGATATTCCCCCCAAAGACGTTAGAAAATGGGATAGAATGACTTTCACTCAACAAGCATCTTTCAAGCACCTCTACACACCCTGGGCATAGTGACAACCATGACATCTGTGGGCCCTGGCTTTATGACTGAGAGAACTCTAGGATTTCTTTTACTCAAACCACCCACAAAAGTCCAGCTTACCATGGACCCGAGACCATGTTAAGAACCAAGTGCGTGAGAACCATGTTAAGAACCTGGCTGGATAGCTCGCTTGGTTAGAGCAGCATCCCAAAGCACAGAGGTTGCCAGTTCAATTCTCAGTCAGGGTACATACAGCACAGATTGATGTTCCTGTCTCTCCCTTCTTCTCTCTACATCAATAAAATAAACATTGAAAAAAGTATAAGAGTCCAACAAGGAAAAATAACTAAGTACCAAAAAGACTTGATCACTCTCAATCCTGAGTAAAATGTAGTGAGGATCGTAGCTCATCCATTCACTGCGGAATTGGACTTTCATGGAAGGACCTTACTTTGGAATAGGCCACATGTCTTTAAATGGGTACTTAATGCCTAAGTTCCTGTAAAGCCAACAAAGATGCCCATTTCACAGATTGAGACATGCTGTGTGCTCCCCTAGGATAGTGTCCTCTGAGCTGTAGTATCATTAGATTTACGAGGTCCCTGCCCTCCCACATTCCCATCTGTGATCCTAGTGCCTAGAAAGGCATGTGCTGTGGAACGGTGTCCATTCAGTGCTTGCTGAATGCCTGAGTAGACTTAAAATGCCACGTGAGAGGATGCGGGATGAATTAGATTCTCGCGGAAGTGTAACACAGACCCTTTACTGAAAAGAAGTGGGGGAAAGCAAGAGAGGCAGCCCCACTGACCCTGGGAGGGTAGAGTCCCCCAGCAGAGAACAGAAGGCCTGGGAAAGAGCAGCCCTGTTGTCTGGGACTGGGTTTCTGGTTAATAAAGCATGGCAAAGTTTAGAAGTCGTCATCACAAAGTTGGTTCTTTCTCCTACACCTTCAAAGACTTAGTTTTCACACAGGGAAAACCAGTCACTTTGTAACGTTACATCTTCTCAAGTCCAGTTTGCTGACAAGTGAAATCTGGTGAAAATTAATATCAAGGGTGGCCTTGAACTTCCAACTTCAGACCCAAGGCCACAGGGATTAGTGTTATATCTGAGGGACGTGGGAGAAGAAGAGGAATAGACTGAGGAAGGTCAGATACGTTTCATAAATCACTTTATGAAATTCATTCCAGCATGTTCTGGCCCAGTTACAAGGCCTTCCCTCCCTCTCCACCCACTGCCTTGGAGTCAAAAGTAATTTGCTTGAGTTTAGTACTGGCTTTCACGTCTGGGGAAATGACAACTTTAACTGAAATAACTAACTTGGTTGTTTTGCAGTGCGATATGAAATTGATAATGACCTCATGGAATTCAACATTTTAAAAAGCAGCTTTAAAGCCGACAAGGAGGCAAAGCGAAAAGAGATCAGAAATGGATTTCTCAAGCTGCGCAGCATTCTACAAGAAAAAGAGAAATTGATCATGGAGCAGGTAGAGAACCTAGAAGTGTCCAGGCAGCAGGAGATAGAAAAATATGTGAACATCACCAGCCTGAAGGTGAACGAGATGGATGGCCTGATCGCCTACTCCAAGGAAGCCCTGAAGGAGACAGGCCAGGTGGCTTTCCTGCAGTCCGCCAAGATCCTGGTGGAGCAGATCGAGGACGGCATCCAGAGCACCTACAGGCCTGACCCGCAGCTGCGGCTCCACTCCATCAACTGCATGCCCTTGGACTTTGCCGAGCTCTCTACTGCCATCCATGAGCTTTTCCCCACGGGACCCAAGAAGGTATGCTCTTCAGGGGACTCCCTGCCCTCTTCCTACCCCACGCACTCAGAAATGATGATTGCCAGGAAGGTCACTTTCAGCACCCATAGCTTCGGCAACCGGCAGATATACCAGCGAAGCGCCTCCTTATTGTCCTTCAACGCCAGCGGAGGAGAGAAGGCCAAGATGGGTCTAGAGGCCTGTGGACGAGCCCAGTCCGCCGCACCTGCCAAAACCACGGATGGTCTCTACACCTACTGGACTGCAGGGGCAGAAAACCAGTCTGTGCAGAACAGCAGCAGCTTCCACAACTGGTACTCATTCAATGAGTGCTCTCTGAAAACCCCAGGCCCCGTCGTCATCTACCAGACTCTGGTGTATCCAAGGGCTGCCAAGGTAAGAAAAAGGCTCCAGGCTCTGTGGGGAAAGTGAGAGGGTATGGGGTATATAATGGAGGCAGGCAGTCGGAAAGACTGCAATTACTGCTTTGACCTCCAGGGGGTGGTCACTCTAATTTGCTCCTCTGGATTCTTTGTGGTCAACCCATTCAAAAGAGATACGTTCCTGAAATCGAAGGAGCTCAAGACTGGCTTAAAGCTAACAAAGTATTTAACTCACAGCCAGAAATACACCTGAAAGCCCCAATCCCACTTTAAAGGCAGCTTCTCTATGAAAGGGAACCCAATGTGAGAACCAACATAATCTGAGCAGACTGTGTGGAAAGTGTAATATTTATGATAGGAAGGCCTATAACAGTAGAGGAAGCCAGGAATTGGAATTAGAAATGCAGGTTATGCATTTTATATCCATTACCAGCTCTTCAGGGGACTCCTTGAAGAAATGCAGGTTATATCCATTATCAGCTAGGATTCCTCTAAATTGCTACCATTCCTAAAGAAAATATCTAGATTCTTCATGATTTGGAAAAATTGGAAAGATAATCCTGAATGGCATTCCAATTCTTACCTCCTAAGAGTCACCTTTTTGGGGGAAATGGGGGATAGATCTTCCAGAGACCTCTACAACGGCCATCATTTGGCTCCAGGGTCATGACCTCTACTTGACACTCTTGTCTTAACAGAGCCAAATAGCCTTTCTGCTGTTTGTAGAATATTCTATTAAAGTTCAGGGAAGAAAAAAGATTAATATGTAACTGGAAATTCTTTTTGTTTTGTTTTGTTTTGTTTATTGACTTTAGAGAGAGGAAGGAAGAGAACAAGAGAGAGACAGAAATATCTGTTTCTGTATGTGCCCTGACTGGGGATCGAACTAGCAATCTCTGCACCTCAGGATGATGCGCCAACCCACCAAGCTATCCAGCCAGGGTGCAGCTAGATATTCTATTAGAGCATATCCTATCTTGTGTTAGGGTTCCCTATAAGAACATCTCCAAGGCCTGCTTTCCTGTGGCAGAGCCCATCTTTTGTCCCCATAATCTGAGAACACTCCCAAATACTTTTAGCATCTTTGATGTCTAAACTAGGAGTACACTTGGGGACCTCATTAAAATGCAAGTTTGGAGATCCTGGCCACTCAGCGGTAGAGCATCAGCCCAGCATGTGGAAGTTCCAGGTTTGATTCCTGGCCAGGCACACAGGAGAAGTGTCCATCTGCTTCTCTACCCTTCCCCCTCTCCTTTCTATCTCTTGTTTCCCCTCCCGCAGCCAAGGCTCCATTGGAGCAAAATTGTCTGGGGCGCTGAGGATGGCTCCATGGCCTCTGCCTCACATGTTAGAATGACTGCAGCTGCAACAGAGCAACAGCTCAGGTAGGCAAAGCATCACCCCCTAGTGGGCATGCTGGGTGGATCCTGGTCAGGTGCATGCAGGAGTCTGTCTCTCTGCCTCCCTGCCTCTCACTTCAGAAAAATACAATAATAATAATTAAAAAAAAGCAAGTTCTGTTTTAGTGGGTCTCAGTGGGGCCTGAGATTCCACATTTTTAACAAACTTCCAGGTGTTGCCATTGCTGACGAGCTGCAGGCCACACTTTATGCCGATGGTCTTAAAACAAGAAAACGAAAGCCAGACACAAACCGAACTTTACTTTTCTAATGTCCTCAGACATTATAATCTACTTTTTGGAATTTATAATTGACACTAAGAATGATCTTATGTTGCAACATAGAACATACCCTCCAGGGCCCCATCAAAGAAAGCAAAGTATCTCTGCACTTCACACAAGAGACGCCTACAACTGAGCTGCCGAACCTACGTTTCTAAATGATACTGGATCAGCAAAGCCTGCAGTGTATGTGACGTTAGCTCAGGGGTGACATTAGGTCTCATCTTCACGAAGCTCAGACCTCTTGGGAGGTTGGCAGGATCCTGCTCCAGAAGGGAAGGACTGGTGGTGTCTGCTTTCTACTTGGGCTTGGAGGATAGTCACCCCATGCTGCCTATTAGCGCTCCTTGGGTGAGCTCAAGAAAGGAGCCTGCACGGGGAAACTTAGTCAAGTCAGGCTGTCGAGAAGACACGTCGACTTACTTGCAGACACTGGTATCCGATGTAAAAACATCCTTGATTGCTACTTCAGGACCATGGAATGGAATTCACACAGAAGTCGTGGTGCTCATAATGCAGAAGAGGAGATCCGTATTGACATCTCTCGAATAATGGCTGACTGATGGACATAGTTGCCTTTAGGCTTGTGGAGTAGAAAAGATTCTGAAAATTGGAGTTATCACTTGTCAATATGTATCTTTAAAATCCTAAAGAGTTTTTTATGAAAACTCAATTTTATTTCTAGAAATCCCTTGCAAGGAAATGATTAAAAAGTCAGGCAAAGATTTGTGCCCAAAAGTATTCATTGCACCATTATTTGTTAAAGGATAAAATTAAGAACAACCTGAATGTTCAACTGTAGAAGAATTAAATCACTTGTGGGGCAGTAATTAAAATGGTGCTTTACTGAATTTTTAATGTGTAGGGAAATATTCAATATATATAGTAAATGATATAAAGCAGGAATATAAAGCAGGAATAAAGCAATATAATCCAAATTATATGTATTTCTGTGTTTGTATGTGTTGCAAAATTGAAAAGTAATAATAATTAATTATTAATTGAATTGTTGGATTATAAGTGATGTTTATTTTCTTCCCTTATACGTTTTCTCTATTTTCTAAGTATTTCACAGTGAGCATGTTTGTTTTAATAAGCAGAAAAAAATAACTTGATTTGTAACTGTGATATAAATTAATAAAATCTTTAAAAGCAAAATAATAACCCAAAGAACTCATTGACAACAGTATGATGATTACGAGGGACAGAGGGTGGGGAGGTAGAAGAAGGTGCAGGCGATGAAAGGAGACTCGACTTTGGGTGGTTAACACGCAATACAATGTATACATGATGTATTATAGATTTGTATACCTGAAACCTACCTGATTTTATTAAACAATGCCATCCTAAGAGATTCAATGAAAATTTTTAAAAAAAAGAGAGAGAGACTCCAGAGAACTCTCTTGCCCCCTCTGCCATGCGAGGACATAGCAAGAGAAACAATGTCTATGAATCTGGAAACGGGCCCTCACCAGACACCGAATCTGTAGGTGCCTTGATCTCGTATTTCTAGCTCCAGAACTGTGAGAAATAAATGTCTGTGCTTTAGTGTTTTAAAAAATAATGATTATAAATTAATTTTATCAACATTATAACATTTAAATTTATTTAAGTTTAAATAAAGCATGTAATAATATTTATTTTAAACTATAATTATTATTGAATATTTATACGCCAGGCACAATCTTCTAATTGATACTTGCTAATATATCTCTTCGCAAGGGTTGATATTTTATGCTTTCAGTATAAACATATATTCTCCATTACTTTAATATTCAGTTCACCTCTCTGGGACTCTATTTTCTTGTATATAAAATAGAGGGTTGGAATATATATATATATATATATATATATATATATATACTTTTCATCTTCTAGGATTTTGTGGTTCCACTGGAATGTGCTAAAACTTACCTTACCTAGTTGATGTCACAAACCTTGATGGGAAAGAAAGCTGAGAAGTGTAGACTAGAACTATACCCACATGTTCATTTCTTCATAGGTCTACTGGACATGCCCAAGAGAAGATGTGGACTCCTTTGAGATGGAATTCTATGAACTCATTACTTCTCCTCCCAACAATGTGCGGACAGAACTCTGCGGACAGATTCGGGACATAACGCAGCAGAGCCTGGAGCTGCACAACCTGACCCCCAACACTGAGTATCTGTTCAAAGTGAGAGCCACCAACGACAACGGGCCCGGGCAGTGGAGCGACGTCTGCAAGGTACTGTGTACTTCAATCCAGACAGATATCCTTTGTCTGGATGCAGGTCTGTTAGGATTTTCACGAGACCACAGAATCCACCGTGTAGGTGACGGCCCCCGTCTAATCCCGGGAAATTGAACTCAAGGCCAAAGAGAGGGCTGCTGTCCTCAACCAACTTTGCAAATGAGGCCTAAGAATTATTAGCTCAGTTTGATTCAAAAACATTTGTGCTCGGCATTGTGTTAGAATGTAGAGGTTCAGAGGAAAATAAGACATAATACTTACCTTCAGGGAGCTCAGGGTCCCTAAAGTGAACAAATAATTGTGGGGCAAAAAAGACAAAAAAAAAGTTACATATTAGACCTGGTGGTGACTCAAAGCAAAGATTGCATGCCAGAGTTAACAAATACAAATACAGGATGCCCAATTCAATTTGCAACTCAGGCAAACAACAAATATTTTTATAGTATAACTATGTCCCATGCAATATTTGGGATATAGTTATGCTAAAACAATGCACTTGTTGTTTATCTGAAAGTCAAGGAAAAGCCATTGAGGAGGTTAGGATGGACTCTAAAAAAAAGGTACAAGATTATATTCCTCTCCTCTTTGTGATTCAAGGCTGATTCCTCTACATATCCCCAGGGAACATACTTTCATGGGTATAATGTTATTGATATTCAAAGGAGAAAGGGAAGAAAAATACCAAGACTGTGCAGAGCTATCTTACTATACAACAATGCTGGCATTCTTTGGAGTCAGAGTAGATTATGTTTTAATCGGAATTCTTTAGGGAAAAAAAAGAGAGAATTAAGTCCATCCATTTCAGCTTTGGAAAAGGGAAATTTACATAGATGCAGACAACAGACTGAGAGCTGCTGGAGGAGAGGGGGGTTGGGGGCCCGGGTGGAAAGGGGGAAGGGATTGAGAAGTACAGGTAGGTGAGTACTTACAAAATAATCATGGGGATGGGAAAGTACAGCGTAGAGCATGTAGTAAATAATATTGTTATATTTATGTATAGTGCCAGGTGGGTACTTGAATTATCAGGGGAAATCACTTTGTAAATTATATGATCATTTAATCACTATACTATACACATGAAACTAATGTAATACTGAATGTCAACTGTAATTGAAAAATAAAATATTTTAAAAAAGGAAATCTATAGTACAGAGAGAAGGGAGTCTCATGGGACCACTTCCAGCCAGGACATGCATCTGATGCCCAAGGCAACAGGAAAGTCATTATTTCTCTCTCAGTCTCAATGCTTCTCTCTCTCTCTCTCTCTCTCTTTCTCTGACTAGTGACAACTTTGTCTCTGGTCAGATGCTTGCAGAGAATTTGAATGGCTCTAGTGATGAAGGGAAGTAGGAAGTAGAGTGGCGTCAGGATTACGCTGCTGCTCAGTCTACCCAGAGCAAGCCTCCTGGGATCAGGGCTCTCAATTCCATCCTCCCCTCCAGTTCCTGGGCTAGACCCACGTGCACTGCCTCCTTCAGCCCCAGAAGTCAGACACTCACACCACACGGGAAGGAAGTGGGATGATGTAAAGCTAGTAGCCGTGGCCACCATCACAGCTGCCTTTGATTCGGACAGACGGTAATGAAACAACGAAGCCTAGAACTGGTGGGCCATTAGCTTCAATCCTAGCTTTCACCCCAGGGCAAGAAATACACACAGTGGGAAAACACTTCTCTTTCCATTCAGGGCTCCCAAAGCCACTGACTCATCCGAGTTTCCTAGAATCAAAGGTTTGTACCTCACCAGCCTTATTCACCTCTGTTCCCTATCTCTTTCTCTCTGCACAAACTGCACAAACTGGTTTCTCTTTCAGCACTCTGCCATCTTGGCTGCTTCTCCTCCCCTCCATGTGGCCTTTCTCTGCTCTCCTCCAGCATGGGCTCCTCTGCCCCATTTTATAGCGTAGAAATCAAAACCTTTAATCCAATATACAAATAAGGAAGTCTCTGATACAAAGTCACTTATCTGAGGCATAATGGGACTCCTCATAATAGTGCACCACCCCACATCATGCAACGGTCAAGGGTGTGGGGTAAAGCTTAGTGGTAAAACTAAGCCTTAGGCTATAATGACCCTGCCTGCCTACAGCCTGTCCCCCACACCCAATGCAAACTATAAGTGAGCAAATATATTCATCATATTTACAAACTTATTTGACCAACAGATGAGAAAGTCAGCCTGTCTACTCTTCTGCTCTGACCAGCCAGTGGCCTTGCCAGTCAGGTGCCTAGAGCCCTTCTTCTCGCTACTCTTCTCTTCAAAGCCTGGAGCATTCACAGCTGCTACCACACTTTGCGGCATGTCCTTCTGACCGTGGATTTTTCCTTCAATCTAATGTCATCTGCCTTCCCATTGAAAAAACAAAATCCTCAAAAATGCCTGGCCCATGAAGAGCACTCAGTGCTGTTACTAATTTTTTTTTCCAATGTTATCTTCCGTCATTTTTAGTTGCTAGAACCAGGGATGTGGCTGGAAGGCTGATGTATACTGGCTTTAAGTAGGTGTTTTGTCATCCCTCTTAAACTCGAACTCCTTGAGAACAAAAGTCACATCTAATTCGTCTTTCTTTCTCCCACAATGCTTACCACAGCACTGCACACAAAGCGGGTTCTTAATGGATATGGAGTGACTACATGAGTGAAAATGTGACCACACAAATGAGCAAGGGAATAGATGTCCAAATTAAAGACTGAATAAATAAATTGATAGACAAAATTAATAATTACAAAGTAGCAAAAGCTGCCTGAAAGCTCTTAGCGTCTTACACAATCAGTCAAGAATAACATTCCCTCTGAAGTGGTGTTTGTGCGATTAAGCTGCACTCCCTGTCTGGGAACGAAACTTATTGCAGACCCTTTACTTCTCAACACAATTTCTAACTGAGCAGAGCACTAATTAATGAGGTTTTCTGGAAGCTTCATTTTTATCAGAGTCACAGAGCCGCAATATAGATTTTTTTTCTTTAGAAGTAATTCTTCCTCCCTCCTTGTGATTATATTAGCATTCTGGGGGAAACACTGGTTTCCTTAACATCTGTCATGATTTGCATAAGTAAAGAATTCAATAGCAAATGAAAATAAGATGGTGTGTTTGAGTGACATTTATAAAGTTTCATAAAAGTAATGACTTTGGCTCTTTCCCATAAAATCAAAATATTTTTTCCTTTGGCATCAGTTCTGTGCAGGTATCCCTGAAAGCTTTCATTTAAAATTATGTTAGGAGGCAACAGAATAATTTCTTCTCCAAAATGCAATATTTCTCTCATATATACTTTTGTAAAGGAAGTGAAATAGCACCTTTTGTACTTAGTTTTCATAGTCTGGGGCTTGTTGATTTTTTTTTAAGGGATTTTATTTGAAGTATAGCACCTGAAGCATGAAAATTAACTTCAACACTTTTTAAAGGTCCTATTTATTGAAGGCCAACTCTGTCAGACACTGTGTATTCATTATCACTGAGCCTCTCAACTACTCGGCAGGTGGGGAGTACAGCCTCCATTTTACTGATGAAGAAACTGAGGCTATAAAGACAGAGTGTCTGGCTTCATGTAACTCAAAGGAGTCGAGCAGGGAGCTAGGTCTCATCTAAAGTGGGAGCTCTTTGTCTTCCTACACCATAATCAGATGCAGGGCATGTTCAGTCCTGTGGATCTAGCACCTCACTTGGAAGAATGTCACGGAAGGCAACAGCTGTGAGAGCCAACTTTTGCTTTCTTTGAAAGGCTAGCTCATGCATTGGGAAGAACATTAGACTTGGGCTGGTGTTCCTGGGTCTAAGCCCCAAAGCCACCAGGCTACAAGTTTTGTGATTGGCCTTACTCACCCTTCTTGGCCCATGGTTCCCAGCTAAGAGCTTCTAACAGCCAAGACCCTAACTGATATCTTTGAAGGAAAGGAGAAAGTTGTTGCAAGCAAGTCCTGTATTCTTTGGCCTCAGTTTCTCCTCCTGTTCTTCCACTCATATTCAATATCCCTGCTGACCACCATCCCCATTTCTGAAAATAGTCTCCTTACTTTGTCTTTCTCTGACTTCAAATCTCCGCTAACTTCCAAGAAGTCTTCCCATGACAAGATAACTTTCTCTATATATACTGGTTTCCTATTGCTTCTGTAACAAATTAGTGGCTTAAACAACATAAATGCATTTATCATCTGACAATTCTGGAGATCAGAAATCCAAAATGGGTCTTATCAAGGTGTTAGGATGGCTGTGTTCCCTCTGGAGGCTCTAAGAGAAAATTCATTTCCTCACCCTTTTCAGCTTCTAGCAACCTCCCACACTCCTTGGTTCATAGCCCCTTCCTCCATTTTCAAAGCTGGCACCAGAAGGCTGAGTCCTTCTCACACTGCCATCTCTCTCGTTCTCTTCTGCCTCTATCTTCCATCTTGAAAGACTCTTGTGCTTACACTGGACCCACCTGATGATTCAGGATAATTTCCCTGTCTTAAGGCCAGCCGACTAACAACCCAATTCCCCTTTGTCATGTAACACAACATACCCACCTGTTCCTGGGATTCAGACATGGATATTTTTAGGGGACATTATTCTGCCTACCACACTCTGTAAATTGGATGACCCAGGTTCCTTCAGATTTGGAGGTAAAAATTCAGGCCCAACAATAGTCACAGACTGGTACTTTTCTTCTGGGTCTCTCCCTGTAGCTCTTCAGGAAATCTGGCACCTCTGCCCCCAACCATTTTCTCAAATTTCTTCCCCATCTGTACTGGGGCCCCTCCCACCCACCCCGTGTCTGATGTGCTCAGGAAGTCATCTTGCCAGCAACCCTGAGTATCTTCGTTGCCACTCCCTTCCTGCCCACATTGCGTTCAGGATGGAACTCCAGCCGTAGATCGGGATTACCTGGCCTTCCCGGGCATCCTACCTTGGCATTCTTACCTTGGTTTCCTAGTATCCCCCAATATGGTTTATCCTCCATCCCTACTGCAGACCCTGTGCTAGGCTGAGACATGCATTTTAGGGATTGGGATTGGAAGACAATCTGAGTGACCAACACTGCTTCACACTCAGAGTAACTACCCCAAACCTACTCCACACCAAAGAGTCCTTGATCCTTCATGTAAATAGAACCCTATTGGAATTGCCCTGAAGATGGGCTGGAACCTGGAGTGATAGAATTTAGGCTAAGATAGACCTATTATTTTTAACCTAATATACAGAAGGTTGAATTAATCACATACCTCAATTCATGGTCCATTATCAACATTGGCCTATGCGAGACCCTTTTCTTGTTTACACAGTTTATTCTTTTGTGAACATTCCTCTCTCGACATCCATTCTAATATGTTTTATGTGTATCTTATTGCTTTTATGTGCTCTTACATGATGTGTGATAAGTGTGTTATTAACTTACACAAATAGTGTTGTGTTACATATCTGACTTTGTTTACCCCCCACCCCACCTCTGTGTTTTTATGACCCATCCATGTTCTATGCACATTTAGTCCCTTACTCCAGCAATTTTCAACAGGTAGGCCACAGAATTTTAAAAACATGCAATACCTGACTATTTATTCAGAGGCACTGACCTCTTTTCCCTTAGAATGTCAAGTAAAAAAATGGCAAAAGCCAATACAATAGCCATCCAGTGTGAATGAATAAAAAATATACCTATTTTTTTCCTCAGATTGACAAAAAAATATATATTGTTGCCTGAGCAGGTGGTAGCGCAGTGAATAGAGCGTCGGACTGGGATGCGGATGGACCCAGGTTCGAGACCCCGAGGTTGCCAGCTTGAGCGCGGGCTCATCTGGCTTGAGCCAAAAAAAGCTCACCAGCTTGGACCCAAGGTCGCTGGCTCGAGCAAGGGGTTACTCGGTCTGATGAAGGCCCACGGTCAAGGCACATATGAGAAAGCAATCAATGAACAACTAAGGAGTCCCAACAAAAAACTGATTGATGCTTCTCATCTCTCTCCGTTCCTGTCTGTCTGTCCCTATCTATCCCTCTCTCTGACTCTCTCTCTGTCCCTGTAAAAAAAATAAATAAATAAAAGTTAAAAAAAATATTGTTTTGGCATGCCACAGAATTCCAATAATAAGTTTATGTGTGCCGTGAGATGACAGGGGTTAAAATCACTGCCTTACTCTTATTGCTGCCTCATCTTCACCACATCTTACCTGTCTAGTCAGTCAGGATGGACACCCAGGTGACTCCCAGTAATGCTGTGCTGAACAGCCTCTTTCGTGACGCCTTGTGGGTGAGATGGGGTATGAGTTTGCTAGCTGCCATATCAAAACGCTACAGACTTGGTGGCTTACACAGCAGAAATTTATTTTCTTCCAGTTCTGGACACTAGAAATCCAAGATCAAGGTGTTGGCAGGCCTGCTTTCTTCTGACCTCTCTCCTTGGCTCGCAGATATTGGCCTTCTCCTCACAGCCTTTCCTCTATTCACATGCCCCTGTGATGTGTCTCTGTGTATCCAAACTTTCTCTTATGAGGATACCAGTCAGAGTAGATTAGAGCCTATTATAGTAAACTCATTTTAACTTTATCACCCCTTTAAATGCCCTATCTCCAAATACAATCACATTCTGGGGGTACTGGGGTTAGGACTACAACATTTGAATTTGGGGAGAACATAGTCTTTACCAGATATATACCACTAGTGAAATTGCTGGATCTTAAAGTATGTGCTTATTTGACTTGACTATATGCATGCATACTTCCATAAAGAATGAATGAGGGCTTCTATATTCTAAATCCAACCTACATTTGGCACACTCCAACTTTCTACTATTTTTCTAGCCCAATAGGTATAAATTGTTATCTCCTAGTGCTTTAAAGTTTATTTTATATGCTTGTTGGTTTTTAGAATTTCCATTTTTTTAATTGCATTTTTTTCTTTTTCTTGGTGGTTTGCAGGATGTCTTTATATAGTCTAGATAGTGCTATAACTAATGTTTCAGACATTGCTAATAACTTCTCCATTCTGACATTTGTCTGTTAACTTTGTTCATGGTGTACTTTATGAAATAGCAGAAATCTTTAATCTTGATGTTATAGAAGTCATGAATTATTTTTTCCTTATGCTTTGACCTTTTAAACTTCTTTTTTAAACAGTCCTTCCTTAGGCTTAGATCACAAAGATAATCTATATATTTTTAAATTAACTTTACAGTTTCACCTTTCAAACTTAGGACTTTAATCCATTCATAGTCTTCCTTTGTAAGTAGTTCTAGACAGGAATATACTCTTTGGGCAGCTAGTAAGCCAGTTTTTCCAATATCATCTACCAATCAACATCTTTTTGCTAGTGTACAATAAAGGTCCACTTTGATCTTATATTAAATAGCCATATATTTAGGGGTACGTCTCCGAGTTCTCTGTCGTATCCAGTTGGTCTGTTTGTCTGTTCTTATGTAAATACCACACTAGTTTTATTGTTCTTTAACCTCAGCTGTGTGCTGTCTTGATGATCTACTAAGGTAAGTCTGTCCATTCTTCTTTTTTTTCTTAAAGTATATTTTATTTTATTTTATTTTATTTTATTTTATTTTTCTGAAGTGAGAAGTATGGAGGCAGAGAGACAGACTACCTTATTTTTATGAGCCAGTTCCTAGCCACTCACACGCTGGTATCGCTTCCTCGTTGTCCTCTGATAGCTTTGTGTGTTCATCATACATTATTTATGTCACCTTTATCAGGGTTATCTCTGAGTGTCATCTCTCGTTTTTACCTGGCAAAGGGTAATCCAATGTCATGTATGTGATATTACCTTGCATGAAGCCCTGTTTTCTCTAAAACCGAAAATAAATTGTGTAAAACCAGAGAGCATAATGGTAATAAGCTTCTTTTTATTTTCTCTTTCCTTTTGAACACAAACAAAAAGCGAGAAGCTTTGTATATAGAGACAATGTACTTGGTACAACCATTGCTCTTCGCCATCCAAACCACACCCCCACCCCAGCTGTCCCACAAGTCCTGAGTTATCTAGACAGAGCCCATCGATCCAGGGGGCTGCCTCTCATCCTGGGATCTCAACCCACCCCATAAATAAATGCCTCTTCAGTAAATGTGTATTGGGGAGAAAGGGGGATGTTGTTGGACCAGAGATATGAAGAAACCCACCACTCTTAAGGTAGGGCATAGGGATGCATATCTAAGCTGAGCTGGTGAGACTTCTAGGAGGGACCTGATGCCCAGTGCAGTCTGCCTTTTCTCAGTAACATGATCATTCACTGTGATCAAAGATAATATGAAACATCAAAGAGAAACAATTGGCAGATTTACAAATTATGGTTCTATTCACCTTTTATCTACTTTTCTAAGAAACTTCCCTTTACCGTAATCAATGTTGGGATTAGAGAGATGGGGGCTGTCAGCCCCCCCCCCCCCCTCCAATCAAGGTGCTCACAGTCTGGTAAAAAAGTTAAACATAGTTGCTGAAATTTACAAATGATGAGAGTTGTGACAGAAGCAATTTCTAGAGTAGGACCCAGAGGGCTGCTCTATGTTGAAGCCCATCTGGGGTCGCAGCTCCAACACTATCATCAGCTCTCAGTCACACGAGTGCCTTCAAGAAAGTGTAACCTGGTCTGGGAAATCCCAATCCCACCACATATTAGCTGTGGGACTTTAGAAAAGCTACCCAATCCTTCTGAGCCTCAGTTTCTTTATCTATAAAATGGGGTCGGTGGCACCTGCCTCGTGGTTGGTGTGAGTTGTTGATGAGATGAGGTGTGTTATAGCCGGCACCCGGCAGGGCCCAGTCCTGGGAGCTGCTGTTTCCCCGTGGAAGGCCCAACGGCTCTCTGCTTCTGATTGCAGGTGGTAACGCCAGACGGGCACGGAAAGAATCGAGCCAAGTGGGGCCTGCTGAAGAATATCCAGTCTGCCCTCCAGAAGCACTTCTGAGCTCCCACAGAGCAGCTGGCAGCCTGGAAGACTCTCCACAAAATAGACCCAGACACACACACACATATGTAGATGTATTTTTCTCACCCCATTCTTTAGTGAGGCTGCAGATGATGTTCCTAGGGCCTCGGGGCCGTTTCAGCAGGAGTCTTCTAAGAGCCAATAAAAGGAAATGCCTGATGTTGTGGCTTGCTGTTTGCTCATTATTATGAAACTAAGACACAAAATAGCCAGCGAGTCTCTGTGTCTCCATTAGCTCAGGTCTGGCCACAGGCTCAGAGTTCTGTGGTGTTTTGTACATGGCACCACCAGGCTGCTGGGCGGGAAAAGAGCTGTCTTTGCAGGCAAGGCCCTGACTGTGCAACTAACCCTAGTGTGGCCAGCTTTTGTTGTTAGGACAAGTCACTGATTGACAGGGAGCTCGTTGCCTCACCATACAGGCTATTTAAATATACTAAGCAGCCCATATTGTTAGACATTTTTTCTAATTATTGGGTCTGAATGTGTCTTCCCATAACATTAACCCCTTGGTCTCTGGGCTGCCTCTTAGACTTAAAGACTGAGAGAACTCCCTCTTCTCCCCCTCTGTCCCTTCTGGTCCCCAGGGCAAAGGAGGGGCAGCAGAACGCCTAGTCCTAGTCCGAGGTTCCGGTGGAGTTTGAAACAAGGCATTGACAGATGGCGGAGTCACTGGCAGCTACTATCTCCCTGAGCTTGCCCAGCCCTCAGACAGTAGGGAGCCCCCAGCGATTCTTGCCTGACAGGCCCATCTGCCTGGAATGACCCTCTCCTAAACTCCACCCCACTTCTGACCCAGCTCAACCACTTCTTCCAGGAAGCCTTTGCTGCTTCTCTAGGTGGGGGTGACACATCCCTCCTCCCCTGGGTTCTCACGAACCACAGACCCCTCTTCCCCTACGCCCTCCCCCATAGAGACATCTATTCCATCCCATAATTCTCAGGAGCTCTCTTTGTCCCCAGTCTCTGGGACAAAGTTGGTATCCTTTATTCAGTCCCAGTGCCTGGCTCAGTAAGCCTCACATTGCATGTTAGTACCAAGGAGAAAGGCTCTAGTGCCAGAAGGCAGCACACACAGTGACCCTCCTCGGCACACCCCCAGCCCTGCCATGTGTCAGTCTGCACAGACGTGGGAGGGAGTGTGGAAAAGCATGAGCAGTCGCTGGTCTACCCCCTCCTCTAGTAACATTCTGTTCATGAGAGGTCGCACTGACGGGGCTGGCCGGCCTATCTACCTTCACCCATAGGACCACTACTTTGAGATCCTTTATGTCGCCCAGAGGCTCAGTGTCAGAGCCAGAAAATGCCTTTTCCTTGAGGGAGGTTCCTAGTGCGGGATCTTCTAACAATATGGGATGAAGCCAAGCAGGTTCCAGCCCTGCCCCCACAGTGGTACAAGAAGGACTACCCCAGGAGGTTTCTTATGATCCTATTACTGCAAATGATGGCTTGAATCCACCATCAGCTTTGGTATTAACATATAATCATTTCTGTAAAAAGCTTCAGAATCATCATTAGCACAGGGAACAAATTAAATGACATGCTAGCAGGGATTTTACTACTGATAAACTGAAATGAAATTAAACTAAAAAAAATAGAATGGTATGAATATTGCATTACAATGATCACACCTGCTCTCAGAGCCAGTGAACGGAGATGGCAAGAATCAGACAAGGCACAGCACCCTGACCCCGCCTCTCTAAAGAACATGGAAACTTTCAGTGATCAAGACAGTGAGCTGGGTTCTCTGAGAGTCCCACTTAACCGGTAGCTGAGCCATTCAACCAAATGCAGCATGGAATTTTATTTTTTTTATTATATATTAATCTTCTAGAACACTAATTGTATTAGTTTTACACGTGCAATGTAATGATTTATGTATAGATAGTGAGAGGATCACCACAAGAAGCTTAGCTGTCTTTGAGCAAAGCCCACCAGCTTGGACCCAAGGTCGCTGGCTCCAGCAAGGGGTCCCTAGGTCTGCTGAAGGCCCGTGGTCAAGGCACATATGAGAAAGCAAACAATGAACAACTAAAGTGCCACAACAAAAAACTGATGTTTGATGCTTCTCATTCATCTCTCTCCATTCCTGTCTGTCTGTCCCTATCTATCCCTCTCTCTAACTCTCACTCTGCCTCTGTCAAAAAAAAAAAAAAAAGGCCCTGGCCGGTTGGCTCAGCGGTAGAGCATCAGCCTGGCGTGTGGGGGACCCGGGTTCGATTCCCGGCCAGGGCACATAGGAGAAGCGCCCATCTGCTTCTCCACCCCTCCCCCTCCTTCCTCTCTGTCTCTCTCTTCCCTTCTCGCAGCCAAGGCTCCATTGGAGCAAAGATGGCCCGGGCACTGGGGATGGCTCCTTGGCCTCTGTCCCAGGCGCTAGAGTGGCTCTGGTTGCGGCAGAGCGATGCCCCGGAGGGGCAAAGCATCGCCCCCTGGTGGGCAGAGCATCGCCCCTGGTGGGCATGCCGGGTGGATCCCGGTCGGGCGCATGCGGGAGTCTGTCTGACTGTCTCTCCCTGTTTCCAGCTTCAGAAAAATACAAAAAAAATAAATAAATAAAAAAATAAAAAGCTTAGCTGTTATCCATCATCATCCATAGTTACATTTTTTCTTCTTGTGGTGACTTTTCAGATCTCTTCTATTAGTAATGTTCCATACACAATACAGGATTATTAACTGTAGTCCCCATGGTGTGCATTACATCCCAGGGCTTCTTCTTCTTGTAACTGGAAATCTGTGCCTGTAACTCTGAACCCTTCCCCCACTTAGCTACCACCCCTCCCCCACCTAAGATTGTATTTTCTTAATGGCTCAGAAACCCTGCACATCATGTGGTCCCTGAGGTTATGAATCACATTGAGTCCCCACTCCCAGGACTCTTCCTGAGGTAGAGAAAGGGAAGTGAGGACCTAGTTTCCACACCAACTCTTCACTTTGCTCTAACTCGCTGGGTGGCCTTGAGCAAGTCCTCTCTCACGCTGTGAGAGAGAATAATGTGGTTTGATGAGATATTTTACAGATGATCTTTAAGAAGATGAGAATAATGCTCCTAGCCCTGCCTCTCAGATTGCTGTCAGAGAGTCAAATGAGCAATTAAGAGCAAGCATGTTACAAAGCAGAAAACGCTGTTTAAATATATGAAGATGCTTGAGGGACAGTGAGTGGAATCAAATAGAGGCAGCTGGGTATTGTATCAACTGGATTTGGTCAGGGAAACAGAAACCATACTGGTTCTTTTCACAGAGAGAATGGAATAAGGGGATTGGTTAAACAGATATTGAAGCACTGAGGACAGAAAGGGGTTCGCTGGGATAACACAGAGGTGGCAGCTTCAGGGAGCCGTTGTCACCCCCAAAACTGGGGGAATGTAGGGCAGGGGGAGGGAGTAGCACAAACAGAGGCTCAGAGGAGGAGCCCTGCTGAGCTGGGACCCAAGCCTCAGAGCAGGGTTCCAAGGGAGTTCCAGGTGGCCAGTTCCCGGTGGTGGGGAGAGCTGGAAACCGACAGCAACTGTTAGCCTGCCTGGAATGGCTATAGCAACATCACTCAGAAGAGCGAGCGAGACAGAAAGCAGCCCTTTCCTTCTCGCCCTTCCAGGCTTCCCCTGGCGTCCCCTGGTGGTAGAGCCTCACGGAGCCAGCTGGCCAGGGAAAAGTGCCATGTGCAGAGCTGCAGCCCCATGTCAAGGCCAGGTCCAGAATGGCGGGTTCAGGGCCGAGACAACCGCTTAATCATCCGCTCTGTTACATAGGATGAGAACTCAAAGGATAAGTCTGGGCTGGGGACACACATTCAGGAGTTGTCAGTGGGTGTGCCTCAGCCATCTTCTAGAACATGAATGCCATCAAGTGTCTTGAACTCAGCTCTGCTCTGGAGGGTAAACTAGATACATGAAGCTAGTTCTATCTTCAGGTTGCTTCCTAAACCTAAGACAACCACAAGGCCAACCAGAAAGCAATTAGGTATTTGAATATATCACTTCGCCTCTGGAGTCATGGGTCCCAACCCCAGGTGAGCATTGAAATCGCCTCTAGGGAGCTTTTCAAAAACGCCGGTGCCCAGGCCTCACCCCAGACTCACTGATCAGGTTATGCAGTGCAAGGGCCAAGCAAGACATCTGTATCTTCTAAGAGCCTTTGAGTGATTCTGAGGAACTGCGCTTTCCCAGACCAGCAAGCGGTTCAGACCCATGAGATGGGGGCCAGAATTGTTGGAAGGTGGCTCCTGGCTGTAGGAGGACCAAGTTTGCTTTGGAAGAATGGGCAGGAACAGCTCAGGGGTGGGCCAGGGGCAAGGCTGCCGTGAGGACAGCTTGCCAACAAGCAGGGGGGCGTGAGTGAATAGAGAGCTGGGTACAACAGGTACTGAAAAAGTGCTCATTGATTTGAGTTGGGACCCACAGCTCTCCAAACAGGAAGAGGGACACAGTTTACTTGGGGAAATGTTGTATTTAAATCATTATTATTTCAATAGTTGCCATACTCCTAAACAAGTAAGGGATATAACAGGGAACAAAGGAATAGGATGGGGGGGGGGGGGGAAGGGAAGGCGTAAACATGAGTTTAAGGGAGTGAAGGGAGGCATTTCTCTGTTACCCCAGTTTCCAAATGATCTGTGAGGCTATTCAGGCTTTAAATCAAAGAGTTTCTTTGCCAGCAAACATCTAGGAAGAATTAGATGGTGAAAAAGTTCCCAGAAAAGCTAATACATTCCAAGGGAAATAATTGACTGAATCTAAGAAAAAAGTGCAATTTGAGGAGAAGCCCAAGGGACACGTATTACAGCAAAGCTGAACTGGACCCAGAAGCTTGAATTTTTTATAGCAAGTTGTAGGAGTCAGAAAAATAAGGGTCCAAAACAGAGTTCTTCAGATGCTGTGAATCTATGCATGACTTATTTCCATTCCTCTAATTCCACTAGGAGCTACAATTTCTAAATTTTCCTTCAGGAAAAAAAATCATTTAGCTCAGAAATAAAGCTTTCTATATAAAACTGTAGCTGTTTTGGGATTTATATCTTTGATTCTTTTTTTCCTTCCAAGAAAATAAAAATAAAGGGAGCCTTTCATCTTAATAAAGCCAGACATGGGAAGTCTCTCTATAAGCACCAAAGCAGACAACAAATTCTCTCAGTAAAAATTGACTAAGTGCTGCACCAGTCTGGTCCTGGGCACGCAGAGCGAACAGGCTCTGCCCGCTATGGGCTCCCACACGTGAAACAATGAGAGAAAATTGAGTAGAACCTGTATGGAGACTCTGGTGTCCTGGCCAGGTTTCAGGGAAGGCGTGGAACATCTCTGGGGTCATGAAAGTGCAAGAGAATTAAAGAAGCAGAGAAACAAGGAGTAGGCATACTAGGCGGGGAACAGCACAAAGGTGCAGAGGCTAGACTGTATGTCAGATGCAGGAGTGCAAGATTTGTACATATACTGGTCTCTGCCCCCAGTTCCTGGCACTGACTCCTAAAACCCTTGTAAATTCCTAAATGGTAAGAGCACTAGAAGCAAATTTTTGTCTTGATGAGGTAACTCTGGATGGGCTCCTGGATGAGGCCTGGTCCCCAAAAAGACCAGCCGATAATTAGAAGCTTGAAATTTTCAACCCCACCCCCAACCTCCCCTACAGGGGAGAGGGGCTGGGCATGGAGTTAACAGATCATGCCTATGTGATGAATGCTCCATAAAAATCGCAGTAGCGGCCCTGGCCAGTTGGCTCAGTGGTAGAGTGTCGGCCTGGCGTGCAGAAGTCCCGGGTTCGATTCCCGGCCAGGGCACACAGGAGAAGCGCCCATCTGCTTCTCCACCCCTCCCCCTCTCCTTCCTCTCTGTCTCTCTCTTCCCCTCCCGCAGCCGAGGATCCACTGGAGCAGGGGTCCCCAAACTTTTTACACAGGGGGCCAGTTCACTGTCCCTCAGACCATTGGAGGGCCGGACTATAAAAAAACCTATGAACAAATCCTTATGCACACTGCACATATCTTATTTTAAAGTAAAAAAAACAAAACAGGTACAAATACAATACTTAAAGAACAAGTAAATTTAAATCAACAAACTGACCAGTATTTCAATGGGAACTATGGGCCTGCTTTTGGCTAATGAGATGGTCAATGGGCTCCTCTCACTGACCACCAATGAAAGAGGTGCCCTTTCTGGAAGTGCGGCAGGGGCCGGATAAATGGCCTCAGGGGGCCGCATGCGGCCCGCAGGCCGTAGTTTGGGGACCCCTGCACTGGAGCAAAGATGGCCCGGGCGCTGGGGATGGCTCCTCAGCCTCTGCTCCAGGCGCTAGAGTGGCTCTGGTCAAAATAGAGCGACGCCCCGGAGGAGCAGAGCGTCGCCCCCTGGTGGGCGTGCCGGGTGGATCCCGGTGGGGCGCATACGGGAGTCTGTCTGACTATCTCTCCCCGTTTCCGGCTTCAGAAAAAAATACAGAAAAAAAAAAAATCCCATTAGCACTGGGGTCAAGCTGCTTCCAGGTTGGTAAACAGACCCATGAACTGGGAGGGTGATGGGTCCCAACTCCACAGAGATGGAAGCTTCTGCACCAGGGACCCGCCCAGCGGTTGCCCTATGCATCTCTTCATCTGGCCATCCATTTGTATCCTTTCTAGATTTTTATTTATTTATTTTAGAGAGAAGAGAGAGAGAGAGAAAGAAAGGGGAGGAGGAGCAGGAAGCATCAACTCCCATATGTGCCTTGACCAGGCAAGCCCAGGGTTTCTGAACAGGTGACCTCAGCATTCCAGATTGATGCTTTAATCACTGCGCCATCACAGGTCAGGGAACACTGTCTTTTAATAAACTGGTCAATGTGCTCCCCTGAGCTCTGTGAGCGATTCTAGCAAATGGTCAGACCCAACAGAGTTGTAGGAACTCTGATTTAGAGCCAGTTGGTCAGGAATAGAGGTGACAACTTGTGATTTATGATTGGGATCCCAAATGGGGGCAGTGTTGTGGGAGCCCTTAACTTGTGGGATCTGATGCTACCTCCAGGTTGACAGTGTCAAAATTGAAGTGAATTGTAGAACACCCAGCTGGTGTTGTGGAGGTTTGCTTGGTGTGGGACCCCTCTCCATATGGTGCCCAGAAGTGTCAGGAGTGAAGAGAAGTATGTCAAGAGTGTGAGAGTAGCCTGACCTGTGGTGGCGCAGTGGATAAAGCGTCGACCTGGAAATGCTGAGGTCGCTAGTTCGAAACCCTGGGCTTGCCTGGTCAAGGCACATATGGGAGTTGATGCTTCCTGCTCCTCCCCCTTCTCTCTCTCTGTTTCTCTCTCTCTCTCCCTCTCTCTCTTCTTTCTAAAATGAATAAATAAAATAAAAATAAATATTAAAAAAAAAAAAGAGTGTGAGAGTAAAGGACAAACACACCATGGTGTGTGCTTCTCCTCTTCAATGAGTGATATGCCTGGAGGGCGATTTGTGCCAGATTGTAGCGGTTGATAAAAAACAACAACAGGTTTTGAGTTTATCCTAATGAGGAGCCTATATTGGTTGTTGAGCTGGAAATGAACAATATTAATAATCATAGTAGTAACAGCTAACACATAACCATATTCCAAGCACTATGCCAAACATTTTACATGTGTTAACTTATTTAATTCCTGTGAGGTAGGCCTGTCATTATTCCCATTTGACTGATGAGAAAAGTGAGGCACAGAGAGGTTAAGTAACTTGGCTGAGGTCACACCACTTGTCAGTGGCACAAAGACAGTGAGGTAGATCTGCATGGGAGTGGTCTTTCCCAGCACACTGATGTTGGACTTGATCGTGTGACTTGTTTTGGCCCCATGGTGAGCAGCGTATACTACCTCCTCACCCTTAGATCTGCACTTGGTCGTGAGACTTACTCTGGCCAATGAAACATTAGCGAACATGGTGTAACAGAAGTTTGAAGTGTGCACGCAGGGTTTAGCTTGTTTTCTTGCACTTCTTGGGTATGGCTTTCCTGAGGTAGCTGTTTCACCTTTGTGTGTGTGTGTGTGTGTGTGACAGAGACAGAGAGACAGAGAGAGGGACAGATAAGGACAGACAGGAAGGGAAAGAGATGAGAAGCATCAATTTTTTGTTACGGCACCTTAGTTGTTCACTGATTGCTTTCTCATATGTGCCTTGACCAGAGGGTTACAGCAGAGTGAGTGACTCCCTTGCTCAAGCCAGTGACTTTGGGCTCAAGGTGCTGAGCCTTGCTCAATCCAGATAAGCCCGCTAGCTCAAGCTAGCGACCTCGAGGTTTCAAACCTGGGTCCTCCACGTCCCAGTCCAGCACTCTATCCACTGTGAAACTGCCTGGTCAGGCGCTGCTTCACCTTTAGTTTCAGCTCAGATGGAACACACCTAGAACAAACCTGAGCCCAACCAGCAGCGAGCTAAGACTACTTAGAATCATCATTTGGAGTTGAGCTGACCACACAGCTCAGCTTGTCAAACTTGTATCAGTTGAACTGCAGCCCCATGGTTGTGAAAAGTGCTTATTGTTACATGTCACCAAGTTTAGGGTGATTTGTTAGCTAACCGATACAATGGTGAGAGTTCTTCAGACACCTTGATGATGTACTTTATGAGTGTGTGGCACAGTGATCCTAGAGTCACACTGGAAAACTTATGAGGGCAGAACCTGGCAAAAGCTGCCCATCATGTTAGGACAAGGAGAAATGGGACAGAGTTGGGCAGGTTGCACTCTCACCATTTAATAGGGCAAGGATCTATAAGATTCCCATGTGATTAGTGGACACAGAAGTTAGTGAGTTTGAGCCATCCTGAAAGAATCTTGTTCAAAACTAGTATCTTCCAGGTGGGGAAATCCATCAGTAAGAGGCTGTGGTGGGTCTCTGGGGCAAAAGTAGAGGGAGCAGGAGCTGGCAGCAGGTGCAGAAGGACAGCAACGAAGAGGGAAAAGGTCACCCTGCCCTCCTCTCCCACATTAGGTCCCTCAGCTTGGACCATCTTAAACTGCAAAGAGGAAAGGAGTGAAATGTGAGATTAGAGTTTTTATCTAGATTTGACTAGACCTTTTAAAATGTGAAAACAGGGTTCTTATAACTGAGAAGTACCAGGAAGCTAAACTAGAGGCAACATTATGGGCAGAGAAAGAGGTCTAACAAAACATAGTGGAAACAATAATGGGATTAAACTATTCAATCAAATGGATACAGTATTATATATTATACATAATTGTTAATATAGTATATGCTGTTACATATGTTACATACAGTGCATAGATGTAACTTGTCAAGATATTTGTATCTTGATCTCTGAGAAAACAAAGGGCGGGCATGGGTCTGAGACAGGGCTGTCTGCTGGGTGGGGCTCCTGCAGTGGAAACAGAGGGCAGCTGGGCAGCCTTCTCCTCCCCTTAGTTCCCTGAGCCCTGACCAGAAGACGCACTCCTCGGCAAATTTCCTTCAAATATTCAGCCTGTGGCAATGAGATATTCTCACAGCTTTTTCTTTAACATCCCCCTGAGAATTATCATTTGCTTTTATGAGGTAGTACCTGGAAGCAAAGATACATTTTCCCCCAAGCAATTCTTTCAAATAATGAAGGAATTGAAAATCAGTAGAGCAGAGAACTGGACCGCAGTCTGAAGAAGGAGATTTTTGTCCAGTCGGTGGCCTAGACTCCCCATGAGACCGTAAGCAGGTCCCTTAGTCTTCCTGGTCTTCATTTTCCTCTCGTGTAGATCCTCTGCAGTATGTGCTCCAAACAGCCTGCATACCAGGGTGTTTGTTGTGGGAAATCCCTGCACTCCGTTGATAATCAGAACATGTGCTCTATTCCTTCTGTTCCACTGAAGAGCACTATGACCTCAAGGAAAGAATTTTGTGTCATTGAGCATCAGTTTCTTTACCCTCAAAATAAGTAAAAGTAATGCTTTACCAACCTCCCAGGTGTTACTATTAATTTTATGTTTTGGATATCTAGTGCTGCACACCACCACCAAACATAGTGACTAAATACAACCATTTCTGTTGCTCATGATTATGTGGGCTGAGTACTTGGGCAAAGACCCAGCTGGGTGGTTCATCTTAGCCCTCTGTGGCACCACGTGGGACCTCTGGGGCTGGAGGATTCAGTTCCGCTTGCTCTTTCACTCACATATCGGCACAACGATATGTGATACTTCTTGATCTCTCTCTCTCTCCCCCACATCCCACATGGCCTCTCATCCTAGAGCCTAAGCATAGTAAGCAAGAAGCAGAGCTGTTCCCTGTAAGCACTACTCCCAGAACTGGCACAGCGTAACTCCTGCTGGATTTATTCTATTGATCAAAGTAGTCCAAGTCCAGCCCAGGATCAGGGGCTGGGAAATCATCTTCTGAAGGAGGACTGGCAGGTTCACATTACAGGAGAGCAGATGGGTGTTAGGTATTAGAAAATAGAATCTGTCACGTGTTGTTTTTGGTGTTATACTGGGCAAAAATCATGATAGATTTAGAAAGTCTTTGAAAAAGTAAATCTCCATGCCATATCAAGTGCCATTAAAATTTTCATTTCAGTTTTCAATTTTCAATCTACTGTGGTCAGTGTGATTTTGAGGTGAACAGTAACTCCATTCCAAATCCAGCTGCACTGGTCTCCAAGGCATTACCTGTTCCTGAGATTGACTTCAATTAGAGACTCAGGGTAGTTCCTTCAACAGGACACAGGGATCTTTTGGTTGAACAGAGATTTGATGTGTCTGTCATGACATGCCAGATTATGATCTAGTAACTGACAATCCCAAAACCAATAGCTTAAGCAAAGTGTAATTCTCACTGTGTGCCTATCACAGGTTGGCTGGGGTTCTGCTTCTCTAGGCCTGAGCTGGCAGAGCCACTCGCAGCCTTGCTGGGCACTGCAACAAAGGCAGGGAGCCTGGCCTCCACCCAGAAGGGACACGTGTCACCTCTACTCACATGACACTGACCAACACAAGTCACATGGCCATGCCCAACCTGAAAAGGGCAGGTATGTACAACTTTCCTCTGCCACAGAGGAGGTGAACCCGAAATGAAGAACTGCATTCCCAGTCATTGGATTCTTCGGGGTTCTGCTCAAGGACATTTTCAGAGCCCCTTCTCAGTGCACAAGCACCTGCTTGAAAATGCAGAGAGCAAGCGCATGCTGTTATCCCATACTCTCCTGCTCTAACAGGCTGCGTATTTTTTGCCAAGCTTTTCTTTGCTGTTTCTTGTAAGACATTTCCCAGGGGAGTGACAGTGATTGAAATCCTGACCTTGAGTGGAGATTCACGGAGAACAAAATGTTCCGTAGGGAAGACTTCACAATAGTATACATCTGCTAGCTCCATAGAACACATGGAGATGCCACATGCGACCCACATTAGTGAGTTTCAGCCCAGAGTTTCACGTTCTTGGTTTAGACGGTGGTGCGTTAACAGAGTCGGTGCGGCAGAATGGAGAGAGCAGTGTAGTAGGGATCCAATCACCTAAGTTCAAAACCACCATTTCCTAGCGTGTGACTCAAGCTCTTTGAGCCTCAGTTTCCTCAGCTGCAAAGTGACAATAGTAAGAATACCTTTTGGAGCTGCTGTTAGAATCAAATGAGATCATATGTATGGAACACTTAGAACAGTGACTGGAACTTTTAAAATGGCTATTTTTGCTATTGTTGGTATTGTTGGCATTTGGCCCTGTGCAGAAACTGACAGCCATCCTCTGAGAGCAAGGCCCTTCATGCTCGCGTAGGACAGCACAGCCACTGAGTGCGGTGAGGATGAAGTGAAAAAGACGTGGAAAGCAGCAGTCCCTACACTTCAGTATGACGAGATGGTCATGGAATAAGGGGGCTGTTATCCTTCTTACCCCAAAATATCTCTCCTACCAACCTGCCAAGATGCCTGATATTTTGTCGTTAGAAAGTTATTCCTCTAGTTTAACTTTTGGCTTGTCTAAATGCCTCATACACATTCATTAAGTGAGGGAGGGACAGAGGGAAAGGAGGAGCCAAGGCGTTTCTTACAAATACCTTGGTGAAAAGGACTAGAAAAATTCTTCTGCCCGGTAATCTCTCAAACAACAAAGAATAAGTAAAATTCCACCTTGTGTGACGACATTAAAAAATTCTTGTTAAAACGATATTTTCATCTGTATCACTTTGAGAGCCACTGGTCTAGGGAAATTTCAGATGTAAAAGATAGAAACTCAACTAAATTACAGGGAACACATGGGATGTCCAAGACTAGTCCTGGAGGTGCCGATGTATCAGTTACCTAATAGTCAGAAGCAAGTCACCCCAACGTAGTGACTTAAAACAACAAACACATATTATCTCACAATCTCTGAGGGTCAGGATTTTGGTAGTGGCTTAGGAGGGTGGTTCTGGCTCAGGTCTCTCACGAGGTTGAAGACAAAATTTTGGCCAAGGCATCTGAAGACTTGACGAGGGGTGAAAGTTCCACTTCCAAGATGACTCTTGCATGTGGCCATGGCCAGGGGCCTTCAGTTCCTCCCTGGCTGTTGGCAGGAGGACTTGGTTCCTCACCACATGAGCCTCTCTCTCTCTCTCTCTCTCTCTCTCTCTTTTTCTTTTTTTCATGTTAATATTCTTTTTTTTTATAAATAAAATTTTATTTTAATGGGGTGACATCAATAAATCAGGGCACATATATTCAAAGAAAACATTTCCAGGTTATCTTGTCATTTAGTTCTGTTGCATACCCATCACCCAAAGAGAGATCGTCCTCCGTCACCCTCTATCCAGTTTTCTTTGTACCCCAATATCCTTTTTTATAACTGAATTTATTGGGGTGACATTGGTTAATAAAATCACATAGGTTTCCAATGTACCGTTCCATAATATATCATGAGTACGCTCTACCGTGCATTCACCCCCCAAGTCAAGTCCCCTTCCATCATCACTTGGCCCCCCTCTACCTTCTCTGTCTCCCCCACCACCACCTTTTCCCTCCCGGAATCATCACCCTGTTGTCTGTGTCTATGAGCTTTTTTCTTCCCTTGCTTAATCCCTTCACCTTTCTTTAGGGCTGCTTTAATGTGCTCTCACATGCAGCTAGCTTCTCACAGAGCAAGTGGTCCAAAAGAGAGCAAGGCAGAAGTCACAATGCCTTACCTACCCTCAAAAGTCATGCTCTGTCATTTCTACCGCATTTATCCATTAGAAGCAAGCCACTGAATCCAGCACACACACAAGGAGACTCCACCTTTTAAAGGGAGGAGTGTCAAAAAAATTTTGGACCTACAGTATTTTAAATTTATCACTGCAGGTATGACTAGATCCTGGGATAAAAACAAGGTCTGTCATAAATTTATAATCACATTCATATTCTCTCTCTGTCTCTTCCTTTTCCATTTTAGCTCCTCCAGATGACAATATCTCTGCATTGGAAGCAAGAGGAGAGAAGAGCTTCTGCAGCCCCTGGTGTACCTTATTCTAGATTCATGACAAAAGAGATCAGACTTCATTTAATAAAACTACAAGGGAAGGCTCTGATTGCCTTATTTGGATCGCTTGGCTGTACTTGAACCAATCTTATTTCCAAGAGAAAGCAGTTTTCTGGTTGGCTGAGTCTGAGTCACATGCTCATTCTTATGTCTAGAAGAAATGAGTCTTATAATTATTGGTCCCCCAAGAATCACATGATAATGCTGATGGAAGAAAGTTCTCCCCAGACCACGATTTCCATTAAATGTGATGGAGGCAGAGGTGTAAAGGTGACAACTAAAGAAAGAATATGATACTTCCTGCCTAGCCAGTTTGGGTGTGTGAGTTAGAATGTTGGTTGGCAATAGGGCGCTGGAGGGTGTGATAATGGGGGACCTTCCGTGACACTGCAACACCAAAGAACCAACTATCTTGATGCAGTGGCTGGGGTTGGAGCCATCAGAAGGCTTGACTGGGCTGCATGCCCAAGATGTCTCACTCACACGGCTGGCAGTTGATACTGGCAGTTTGCTAGGAGCCCGGCTAACGGTGTCCCCCAGAGCTTTCTCCCTATCATGGTAACTGCCAGGTTCTGAGACAAGATCAAGCTTTCCCAGAGGCCTGGGGAAGCTGCCAGGCTTCAGCTCTGGTGATGTGGCCATGGATTCATGCAGTGTCACTTCCACCGCATTCTTCTGGTCAAGACCTCCTCATAGCCAGCCCCAGCGCAAGGCGTGGACGCCGCTTCACTGGGTGCCATCTTTGGAGACCAGTCAGCCCAAAAATAAATGTTAGTTAAGGATTGGAAGAGGAAGGTTAGCATTTATCAAAACCTGCCTTATCTGTGCCAGGTTTTTCGAAAAGTTCACCTCAGAAAGATGTTCTTGCCCCCATTTTAAAGAAAAGGCAATTGAGATTCAAGGACATTACATGTTTACCCAGGGTGGTAAACCAGAGTGGCCAGGCCAGAGTTGAACGTAATCTGTGGGCCACTGCATGTGGCCCTCCCCAGATCAGCCCCACTGTGAGGGTTCCCAGGCAACCAGTTCCTGGCTATTCTGCCTCCAGAAACTGAGGACTTCCCATGCTGATCATTACCTTCTCCTTTCCACTCGAACATGTTCCCTTTCACTGAAAAGTGAAATGACTTCTGGCTCCATCCAAAAATCCCCAACCACCTGCTCTGACCATGGCGACAGTGCGGCCGGTCCCTCAGTGAGGCCTGGCTCACCTGCCCCTACTGCTGCGTTAGCCAGAGCAGAGGCAGCCATGCTCCAGGTCCTTCCCCCCCCCCCGCTGAGCTGAGCCCCCATTTCTGTGTGGCTCGCCTGCCTGCTTTGCTGAGCAGATTCGCTAAGGTCCCCTGACTTTTATAGACATAAGCCAGAGCTGGGTCATTAAGCCCGAGTCTTCTGAAATCCCAGAGATTCGTTGCAATCTAATATCTGCAGTGGGGGAGGGGCAAACACTCCTGATCTGGTAGCAGATTCAGAGCCTGTAAGTGGGACTTCGAGGCCGCCCTGGGAGGACTGGCTGAACGGCAAAGACCCCAGCAGCTGAAGACCAGGAGGCACCACAACTCTTTGCCGAGCGCTTAGTAACCGTCTGTGAGTCAGGGCCGGCGGGGATGCGGGAGAAGAGTGAAGAGCTTTGCCTCCAAGATCTTTAAGGGCTCAGCAGCGCCTGGCACATAAGCAGCTGTTGATACATGCATAAAAGAATGAATGAGTGGATGACCCTTGAATAGCTCAACAGCAGATTTTATAGGGATATATGCAATAACCTCCAAAAGGCAGCGTGGTAGGGAAAACACTAATTCTATTCATCTCAACTGAGCGCGTATTTTATGCCTCCACCATTAGAATGTTCGTGTCTTGACACATGGCCCTAAATTGTCTTAACCACTTAACTATCTGGAGTGGAGAAAAGACTGTGGTGTCCTGAAGCTGAGGAAACAGGCTCTGTCCAGGTGAGCTTGCAGGGGGACAACAGGCACAGAGAGGGAGCCAATGCCTTGGGACACAGGACACAGGGGTGGGGGGGGTGGAGGCATAGTAATATGCCCCCACTGATCGAGGCACCAATTTAATCACATTCGCAGAGGAAATCAAGCAGGGTGAATGGCAGGTTTGAAATGGCCCCTTGGTTCTTTCCTAATAGACAAAGGCTGAAAGGTGAGGTGAAGGCCGGAAACTGTCTCTACCCCCACTGCATAGAAGTGACAGCCAAACCAGGAAGTACTGCAGTGCCAAGGACTGTTTACAAAGGCAGCTGCCTGCAGGGATGAAGTCACCCACATCCCTAAGCAGTGTCCCCCTCCATGTCCCCAGAGTCCGTGGGGGAGCCCGCACGCAGGGAACAGTAAGGACACGCACCCTCCAAGGGCTCATTTGCAGTCCTGGTTCCAGGACTCACTCTCCATTTTCCCCAATTAGGGCACCAATGCCCTTGCGTCTTGCCTGGGAGGGCAGGGGCCTGGGAAAGGGAACTCACCTCTTCTCGGCCTCATTCTTCCTGGAGCCCCGAGCATCTCTTAACTGCTGCAGCACCTGTGCTCATTTTATCCTGATTTTATGCTAAAATTCAGCTGTTCTAGCTCACTTTCCTCATCTGTTCAGTGAGCACTTGAACTAAATAAAGTTTTCTGAGATCTTAAATCCATGATTTTTATGTCAGAGTGACAGTGACGTTAAAACGGACTCACCCACAAAGAATTACCTATAATTTTTTTTCATTACTGTTATTCTCTGCTGCATCCAATCCCAGGAGTCATTATGCTTTCGCTGGTACTGGTTCCATCCCTGCTATGCCACTGTGTCACCTTGGCTAAGTTACTTAACATCTCGGAGCTTCTGTCTCCTCAAATGGAAAAAGGGTTGAAGTTAGCTGACTCATAATGTCATCACAAAGATCAAATGAGAGAATGTCTACAAAGAAGGGACGCACAGGATGCTCTGCTCATGTTAATTCCCTTCTGGTTCCTACAACATTCCCTGCTCATAAAGAAATCTCCACTGGAATGCTCCAGACCTGACCCACCCCAACCCCAGCCCCTTTGCTATGGGAGTAAGGTGTCTTCTATCCCATCCACGTCCTTCCGTGGCAAGCAGTGGTGGTACCAGCCGGCTTGCACCAGCTTGTGAGAGCTCACTGTGCTTATTTTTCCCAACTCTGCATTCAATGACTTCATCTTGACAGCCTGATATCAGCCATGGTGCTCTTTACACTACAGTAATCAGCAAAGCTACACGTCAAGCTTCCATCTCCCAAGCCACTTTACCAGCCCACCCTTGCTGGCAGGCTACCCTTCTCTGCCATCCTACCCACCCAGCCCCGCCAGAGCCCACGAGGGAGGCAGTAGGCTGAGCATTGCAGGGAATGTTGGACATAAAGCATAGCTTTCCTCCATACTCAACAGTTTTACAACTGGCCATGTGGGGGCGAGTCAGAGCCCCCCAATAGTCAGCTGCCATTGACTTTCTAACAGGTGGAAAAACCAGCAAAAAGAACATGTACTCAGAGGCCAGTAGACCTGTTATTGCAGGGGTCGGGAACCTATGGCTCGCGAGCCATATGTGGCTCTTTTGATGGCTACATCTGGCTCGCAGAGAAATCTTTAATAAAAATAATAATAACGTTAAAAATATAAAACATTCTCATGTATTACAATCCATTCATTTCCTACCGCTCATGTTCATGGTTGCGGGTGGCTGGAGCCAATCACAGCTGTTCTCCGGGACAACACCAAATTTTTATTGGATAATGTGTAATGTATATGGGTCGTTGTATGGCTCTCACGAAATTACATTTTAAAATATGTGGCGTTCATGGCTCTCTCAGCCAAAAAGTTTCCCGACCCCTGTGTTATTGGATCAGATGAACCCCACTGAAAACAACTGCCTAAAAGTTTCTGGCTCAAACAGTATACCAGGGACTGTTTCTGAAATAAGACCACTTTGTTGTTTAAACACACAAAGTTGACTACTTCTTTTCTCTCTGTGAACTGAAAAGAAAATTTTCTAAAAAAAAAAAAATTTTAAACATAAACTATATGTAAGGAAGTGACAACAAACATTAAAGGCCACACACATTGTTTATAATAATGCATACACTTATTTGACCCTCAAGGTTCACCAGACCCTGTTTTAAGCACTCGACAAACATTAACTTATTAAATCCTCACAATCGGCCTGGGAGATATACACTAGCATTAACCCCTTTTTGTAGATGAGGAAACTGAGGCAAAGGGAGAAACTCTCTGAAGTTGAGACCTACGGCCTTTGACACGGTAGCCCTGACAGACATTCGCTGAGGCTCATGCTAAAGCAGGTGGAGATGGGCTGAGAAGGGGGTCCTGCATGCTCATGCCTTCCCTAAGGTGCTCCTTCCCTCTGGCTGTCTTCTCCCTGATCACCCATCACCCTTCAATCTGGCAAGCTCTTGCTTTTCCTTGACATTCTTATTGACGGTGGCGGAAGGAGATCTGCCTTTCCTCTCTGGGCCTTCCTCCCACCCACCACCCACCCCCTTCCTGGAGAAGAGATTACTATCATGATAACACTGCAATGCTAGGAAAGGCTGTTGATGCTGGGAAGAGAAAGGCTTATTTGTCTTCCAGTGCTTCCTGGAAGACTCTAGAAGCTCTAAGCTTCCTGCAGGATTACACAAGACCCAAGGTTGTCTGATAGGACCCCCAGGAAGGGTGCAACCCTAGAGAAGATGAGAAAAAAGAAAGAAAGATGAGGCAGGAGGGAACTCCTGGACACCCAGCAGGAGGGGCCTGTGAGCCTAACTGGTGACTGTGAGAACAAGTTGCATCCGGGCCCCAAGTTCCGAGTGCAGGCTTCATCAGCTACCACACTCACAGACGTCATTGTCAGAACTGAGAGTCTGGTAACAAATTTAAACAGTACACAGTGGGATGTAAGGTGCACTGTGAAAATCGAGAGTTTATTTCAAGCATTATTTATGTAAGAAGTAAAACAAGTTGTAGGGAATCAAGGAATAAAAAATATAAAACTTTAATAAGTTACCCAAACACGAATTTTTATGTGAATAGGGAAATTAATCTAAACGTACAAGAAAATGGAAGAATCTATATTCAATGATCATGACTAAAAACTGTATTTAAATACTGAGCCACAGGTCAAGAAAAATAGAAATGAATACCCTCATTTAGGCTATTACTTGATGATGATGCTATTTTCATGAAATTAGTAATGTGACTTAAAAATCAAATTTTGGAACATTTTCTTATCAAAACATCATTGGGACTGTTTCTATAAAGAAAATACACCTTTTACTCCTTTTCATCTTTTTGTTTGTTTGTTTTTTTACATTAACACATACAACATTCTTTCATTTGAAAAAAATTAAATCCTTTATTAACCTTGCCTGAACCCCTAGGGGAACTAGTAAACTTCCAGGCTCATTTCTTTATTCATATACATATACTGTTTTCTGCATAATTGAAATCATACTCTACATATTATTTTGTGACTTAATGTCTTAGAAACTCTCCCTGCCAATACATGTAGATTGACCGAAGTCCTTTTGCCATGTCATTGCATTTAACAATATAGCACAATCTTCCCCTATTGAAGAGCATTAGGTAGGTTTCAGTTCTCTATTAATACAAACTATTGCCATGAGCTTGGACATATTTTTGTTCACTTAATTTTTGGTGAAGGATTGATTCTTAAATATGGGATTATACAGTCCAAAGGTGTGAGATGGTAGACATTGCCAAATTTCTTTCCGGCAATACGGTAACAATGATTCTCACACTAACAATGCATGTGAATGATTGAATCTATAAAATAATTTGAGGAGAATTGCCATCTTGAAGTATTCCCTTCTCCCATCTAGAATATGTTTGTTATCTCAAAATTTCTCTTGGCCCTGGCTGGTTACTTCAGTCAGTTAGGGCATCACCCGGAAGTAACAAGGTTGTGGGTTTGATCCCCAATAAGGGCTCACACGGGAAGCAACCAATGAGGGCACAACCAAGTGGAACAAATGAATGCTTCCCTTCTTTCTCCCCTCTTTCTCCCTTCCTCTCTCTGTCTCTCTAATAAATAAATAAATAAATAAATAAATAAAATCAATGAATAAAATATTAAGTCCTGAACAGATAGCTCAGTTTGTTCGAGTGTCATCCCAAAGTGCAGGAGTTGCCGGTTTGATCCCTGGTCAGGGCACATATAGGAACAGCTTGATGTTCCGTCTCTCTGTTTTGTGTCTCTCTCTATATAAAAAACAAGCAAACAAACAAATAAAAATACTTCTCTCGTATGGACTCTGTGCTTCTCTTGTCAGGTTTACTCTTAAACATTCAGACTTCTGAACCAGTTTTAAAGGTTTCTCAATTGACTTGACTGCATTTTATATTAAAAATACCCATGTCAGTTCATCTTTTCTTCTATTACTGTATCAACTATTTTTCCTTTTTTTTATGTGAAATTTTTTTATTTAAGTAATTGTGTTTACATAGATTCTAGGGTCACCCCGAATACATCCCCCCTCCCCCATATTCCCCTCAACATCTCCCTTGCCCCCCTCCCCACAGCACCTTCTCCCCTTCCCTTCAGGTTTATCCCATCCTATCATCCCCTTTCCCTCTGTCCTCTTTTCCTCTGGTCCCTTTGATCCTTCCTCTGTCTCAATTCTGTTCCTCAGTTCTCACTGTTCCTTGGATTCCTCAAGTGAGTGAGGTCATATGGTATTTTTCTTTCTCTGCCTGGCTTATTTCACTCAACATAATAGTTTCCAGGTCCATCCATGTTGTTGCAAAAGGTAATATTTCCTTCTTTTTCATGGCCCCATAGTATTCCATTGTATATATGTACCACAGCTTTTTAATCCACTCATCCACTGATGGACAATTGGGTTGTTTCCAGATCTTCGCTATTGTGAACAATGCTGCCATAAACATGGGGGTGCATTTCTTTTTTTCAGTCGATGATAAAAGACAGAATAAACAAATGGGACTAAATCAAACTAAAAAGTTTTTTACAGTTAAAGACAATAAAATAAAAGACAAAGCACACAATGGGAGAACATATTCGACAATACGTCTGATAAGGGGTTAATAACCAAAATTTATAAAGAACTTGTAAAATTCAACACCAGGAAGACAAACAATCCAATCAAAAATGAGCAAAAGAAATGAATAGACACTTCTCCAAAGAGGACATACAGATATCCAATAGACAGATGAAAAAATGTTCAACATCACTAATCATTAGAGAAAATTCAAATTAAAACCACAATGAGATACCATCTCACACCAGTCAGAATGGCACTCATCAACAAAATAACACACGATAGATGCTGGCAAGGATGTGGAGATAGGGGAAACCTCCTGCACTGCTGGTGGGAATATAGACTTGTGCAGCCACTGTGGAAAACAGTATGGAGATTCCTCAAAAAATTAAAAATGGAACTGCCTTTTGACCCAGTCATCCCACTTTTAGGAATATATCTCAACTATTTTTCTTTACAGAGCCTGCTCCAGGAAGTCGTCTTCTCTCCTGCTACTTTCTAACACACAACACTACCCCACACAGGTATCAACTGTGCACTGCTAGCTTCCAATTTGAAAGTTAGCTTCTTGGCCCTGGCCAGTTGGCTTAGTGATAGAGCATCGGCCTGTGTGTGGATATCCCAGGTTCAATTCCTGGTCAGGGCACACAGGAGAAGCGCCCATCTGCTTCTCCACCCCTCCCCCTATCACTTCTCTCTCTCTCTCTCTTCTCCTCCTGCAGCCATGGCTCCACTGGAGCAAGCTGGTCCCATGTACTGAGAAGGGTTCCATGGCCTCTGCCTTAGGCACTAAGAAGACAGAGCAACACCCCAAATGGGCAGCACATCGCCCCCTAGTGGGCTTGCTGGGTGGATCCCAATCAGGGCACATTTGGGAGTCTGTCTCTGCCTCCCCTCCTGTCACTGAAAAAAGAAAGATTCTCACTACCACCGTTTGTAAGCATATATAATGTGCTGTGGACTAGGTTAAGAAGTTTATATTCACTGTGTCTCTTAATTCTGGTATAACACCTCTTGAAAAGGTATTACACTTCCTATTTTGCCAATGAGAAAACTGAGGCTCAGAGAAGAAATGTGGCACTCCGAGGTCTCCACAGGTGATAGTTGAGGAGCTGAAATGTTCACCTCTATCACATTGTCACAAGACAGCAACCCCACTCTGCTATGACACCATCTTAAGGACAAGAACTCATGTTATATTCATCTCCTCATCCTTTCTGCTAGCACAGTGTGTGATGACGCATCAGGGATTCTTGCCTAATGTCACCTCTTTGATATGTCAATTATCTCAGAAAGGTTCCAAATAGTTCCCTGAGCTTGGACAAAACCCATCAGGTTCCAATGTATGGATGCTTTTAATAACAACACAGGATTGGGGTTTCAACCACAGGAAAGAATATTCTGGTAGGAGGAAGTATCAGAGACCCCTTGTGTCTCACCTCACATCTTAGTTGTGTGCCTTTTACTCCAACCACTAGGGCTGCCAGCAGCTCAGGCAGCCTTCTCCCTGACTGTGTATCTCTCTCTACCCCCAGACTTCTTCGCTGTGGCCTGTGACCCACCCACGACACCACAGTCAGCCACTCTGAAGCGTGAGCCAGGCACGAAGAGCAAAGGTTGTTAATGCTGCCAGATAAGGACTCCTTCTTATGATGGCTAGGTACATCCTGGACAGCTCCGCAGAGGGTTCCAGAAGGCTTGAGCCCACTGCCCACAGCAATGATCAGCTCAATGACACACCTTGGATTGGCTTTCCCACCTTCTCTGTTTCCCTTCTTCCACCTTCCACTTATGCTCCATTGAATCACTTACCAAAATAAACCAACTGCAAGCAAACTCTTGTCTTGGGCTCTGCTTTCTGAGGCTTTCCAATCCAAATAAACAGAGGACATGGCCCAAATGTCAGCTCACATGGCAGTGCATGTACATGCTCACCTGTACCTTTTGATCATGTGTGCACACGGACACCGCACGGATCAAACGGGTTTCTTCAGGGTATGCTTTTTAAAAAATCTGCATGAAAGAACTCAACTGTAGTGAAGAAAAATGAAGCATTTGTCCTTTGTGCCTCATCAGAACTTACTTTTAAATGTCATTATTCATTGTGCTACAGTAGATTACATCACTAAAAATCCAGTCTACTTAATATCACTAGGGCCCTTGTCATGCTCACTTAAGAACAATATATATTGTTTTAAATTTCTCTATTTGTACCTAATCCCTAGCTCTGTCTCTTCCTACCTACAGGAAGGAGGAAGCTCAAGGCTAAAAAATTAGACTTGGGTTTGGTGATCGACAACATGGTACATCTTATTAATAATGATAAGGAACACTCAATTGGCAGCTATAGCCAGGCTCTGTCTGACCCTAGCAAGCCACACAATTTCTCTGAGCCTCCATTTTCCAGTTACTCAGAATATCGATATCTTGTGTATCGGAGAAGGACGAGGGACTTTTAAAGTGAACGAGGCGCTGAGCTAGCCGTGACTTCATCACAGCCCTATGTCATTTAATGCTCACAGCAGCCTGCACTCTTCTCACCATTTCATAACGTGGCCACTGAAACTCCAGAGCTCAGGTAACGCTCTCAAAGTCGATCAAATGGTAAATGGCAGCACCAGAACTAGGACTGGTGCCTCTGAGCTTGCTTCTCACTGCTCCACCCACAGCTAACTTAGGGTGTCGAACACAATAAGGTGTACAGTTAGCATTCAAATATTGAAATATGCCTGTGGGTCTTGTCTCACCTGCTAAGGTAAAAGTCCCTTAAAGGCCAGGATCCCACAGATGAAAATTCTCACCTTAGCCCATGTATTCATTTCCTACGGCTGCTCTGACAAACTGCCACAAACTTGGTGCCTCAACACACATTTATTCTCTTAACAGCTCAGAACTCCAAAATGTTTTCGCTAACCCAAACCCAGGTGTTGACAGGGCCACATTCCCTTTAGAGACACTTTCTTGCCTTTTCCAGCCTCTGGAGCTACATCCTTCGCACTCCTTGGCTCCTGGCCCCTTCCGCCACCTCCAAAGCCAGTATCTTCTCCCTGCCTCAGCCTCCCTCTGCTCTGGCAGATGGCCTTCTTCTCTTCTGCTTGGGATACATGAGGGGCCACTTGGATAACCCAGGATGATCTCCCCATTTTAACATCCTTAACTTAATCATATTTGCAAAAACCTTTTCTCCATATAAAGTAAGCTCACAGGTTCCAGGGTTAATTAAGGCCTGGATATCACTGGGGACCATTATTCAGCCTACCACAGTCCGGTTCAGAGAAATTCTTATGACTTTCTGAAATCAAACAGAGCCTACCAAGTTTAGAGCCACTCTAGAAAGTAACCCAGAAAACTACGAAGCCAGAGACTTCTTCCCCCCAGAAAATGCATTTTCATTACAGGCATCTTCTGCTGAGTGAAGACTCTGCTGAAGGTGTGTCTGCCCTCCAGCTTTCATTGCTCACAACACCAGATACACTTGCCTAACCAACCAGGGTAGCTGGGATTCCAGCTGCAGAACGGCCGCCTCGCTGAGCCAGGGTAATGGAAACAGGTGAAAGGTGGGGTCCTGAAGACTTTATTGTCCAAATCCAAAGGCTGGATTATCCTTGGGTTCTCTCTCTCGAGGGCTGGACTCTCTCTCTCGAGGGCTGGACTCTCTCTCTCGAAGGCTGGATTCTCTCTCTCGAGGGCTGTGTTCTCTCTCTCGAGGGCTGGACTCTCTCTCTCGAGGGCTGGATTCTCTCTCTCGAGAGCTGGGTTCTCTCTCTCGAGGGCTGGACTCTCTCTCTCGAGGGCTGGATTCTCTCTCTCGAGGGCTGGGTTCTCTCTCTCGAGGGCTGGACTCTCTCTCTCGAGGGCTGGATTCTTTCTCTCGAGGGCTGGATTCTCTCTCTGGAGGGCTGGGTTCTCTCTCTCGAGGACTGGATTCTCTCTCTCGAGGGCCGCATCAGCGTCCTTCTGCCTGGCTGTTGGCCTCATTCCCAGCCATGAATGCAGAAGGGAACCAAAACTGGCCTGGGCCTCTGCCACTTCCAGGAGTTAACTCTCCTGCCAAATGGCTCTCAGTTCATCCTTTGCTAACTTTGCTAGATAGTCTAAAGCAGGGGTAGTCAACCTTTTTATACTTGCCGCCCACTTTTGTATCTCTGTTAGTAGTAAAATTTTCTAACCACCCACCAGTTCCACAGTAATAGTGATTTATAAAGTAGGGAAGTCACTTTACTTTATAAAATTTATAAAGCAGAGTTACAGCAAGTTAAAGCATATAATAATAATTACTTACCAAGTACTTTATGTTGGATTTTCGCTAAGTTTGGCAGAATAAATCTTTATAAAACAACTTACTATAGTTAAATCTATCTTTTTATTTACACTTTGGTTGCTCCGCTACCGCCCACCATGAAAGCTGGAACGCCCACTAGTGGGCGGTAGGGAACAGGTTGACTACCACTATTCTAAAGGATGTTGAGAGACTGAAAACATTTTAAACTCAAGGGAAATAAGAACCCATGGTGACACTGGGAGCACTATGACAGACCAGAGAGTAATATGTTTGGGAGCAGAAAAGTCTCTAGGTAACCCCGAAAATAAACCAAGTAGGCAATTATACACTTTCTTCAAACATGTTCTACTAGGTGAATTCCACAGATTGTATTTTAGGCTTTGTCTGGTTCTTATTGAAGGACAATTTTAGGGATTTGTTTCAATCAAGGTTCCCAAGATGCATTGCTTCTGGCCATCCACCAGGCCACTCCTCCAACATGCTGCTTTCTATGCCCTTGAACCTTGTGAAAGTCAGATGTGATTAAGTGCAAGATTGCATAGTCCCAACATGAATCTATAAGTCTCACAGAGGCTGTGGGACCTGGTCCCTATGGGCAGGGCCTCAGGAAAGTGGCCTGGATCTTTTAGTCCTACTGTCAACCCCAGAGCTTAGCCAGCACTACCTCAGAAACTTGAGTGGGTAAATTATCTTCCTGAGCTTTATTTTCCCATGTGGAAAATAGAAATAATGCCTCCGGGAGTTCTTGGGAGAACTAAAAGACATGCATATGTAAAACTCAGCACATGACTACTATACTATACAGTGTGTCCGTAAAGTCAGGGTGCACTTTTGACCGGTCACAGGAAAGCAACAAAACACGATAGAAATGTGAAATCTGCACCAAATAAAAGGAAAACTCTCCCAGTTTCATACCTATTCAGTGCAGTTCAATGTGGGTTCACACAGATTTTTTAGGGCTCCTTAGGTAGCTATTCCGTATAGCCTCTACAGACTCATCACTGACTGATGGCCTACCAGAACGGGGTTTCTCCACCAAACTGCCGGTTTCCTTCAACTGCTTATCCCACAGAGTAATGTTATTCCTCTGTAATTTGTTATAAACGCGCCGATATTCACGTTGCACTTGGGTCATGGATTTGAATTTAGCGAGCCACAGAACACACTGAACTTTCCTCTGTACCATCCACATCTCCACTGGCATGGCCATGGGCTGCTCCACTGTATACACGGTGTAACGTCATCATCTGTGCATGCGCACATGTTGCCACATCATCCTACAGAAACTGGGAGGGTTTTCCTTTTATTTGGTGCAGATTTCACATTTCTATCATCTTTTGTTGCTTTCCTGTGACCAGTCAAAAGTGCACCATGACTTTACGGACACACTGTATATTAGACACTCAGTAAATGCCCTTATTCTTAATCTTATTGATAATAATACAAAGTCACACTGCTGGCTTATAGATTATGCTCTAAGATCATAATCTACAGCTCTCTAAGAACAAGAGTAATGAACAAGAAATCTCTCTTGGTCAGAGGTAGATTGAGGTTGGTTGATGCCCCGGGTGCCGAAGAAAATATTGGGCCCCTTATAGAAAAGAGAGAGACAGGGAAAATAAAAATACATGTTAACCATATTTTTAAATAAAAAAATATTATGTACTATTAATGTTAAAATTGCACATATGAAACCAAACTTAGTGTCATTAGAAAAAAGTATCAAGTTGGGGTTTTTGCAGGGCCCTTCCGAAGTCGGGGCCCAGGGTGTGCCCCTGGTGCACCTGCTGTTAAATCCACCTCTGCTCTTGATGTTTTGCTATCACTCAGTTGTCTGAATAAGGGAGTGATATTTTATTTGCTCTGGGACATCCACAAAAATCTACCAAGTGCTTTCTGTGTGTAGGTGACAGCAAGTTCAAGGTACGGCGTGTACCGTAGGGGAATTGCCACCTCAATGTGGGTCAAGAAACAACAGGTCCAGAAAAATGTGGATCATCATCATATTTCTCAGTGCTCATTGAGTCAGAAGAGCTTTCAAAAAATTCAGAGGTTTTGGTTCTCGAGGCAGGAGGCACACGAAAGGCCTCTTGGGAATTAGACTGTGAAGAAAGAGTAGGACATGAACATGTGGAGAGGAATAGAGAAGTGTCCTATGCCAAGAGCTTAGTGCAAAGGGAAGCAGTAATGGGAATTAAGGTTGGGGACCCTTTTTTGTCCCCAGCTGGCTTTGTGACTGCCACCTAGACAGGCTGGAGTGCTTGGTGACTCTGTGGTTCTGCAAACCTGCACCAGAGACATGAGAAGTGCAATCTGCAAACTGCTCCACCGATCTGTGCAGAACTGCTCCTACCAGCAAACCGGGCTCTTCTTAACCAGCTGAGGGATGAAATGGTCTTGGGATTTGCTTTCTGAAACAGATTGTCTCAGTTCAATTAGCTACATTGGTGGTGTTAATCCCCTTGTTGTGGAATTAGAATTAAATACAGCATTGAAATTAGAGCTGGTCAGATAGGTTTTGAGGAGTTTGGATTCAAGTCAAAGTTCCAAGCAAGACGGAACTCTCAACAGGCCCTGTGGTCTTTGGCTGGAACAATGATGCCATCTCGTGGCCACAATGGCTTCTATTTGGAAGGGTTTTCCTTTGGGGCACATTTTATAAACTCCTAAAGCTTTCCTTGTACGTCTAGGGCCCAAAATGCAATGAAGATTGACATAGGTTAACTCTTCCTTCAAAGGGCTGCAACTGGGCTTCACTAGTCCCAGTCCCGCGACTCCCATCAACAGCAGTGCCCAGGGATTGTGTGGTGGACAGCATGGACTAGGCTTTCCGAAGCCCAGAGCCACCCACCCATGTCTACCAAGTGGGATTTCAATGACAATAAATGGGTCCACCTCCTCTCTAACGACTTAAGTCCCTTCCACAGTTGACAAAAACTGTTCTTGTACTTATTCATCAGCACATACATACCATTTGCCTCTAAGAACCAAACTTTATGCTTAGAGCTGAGACACAAATGTTTAAGGACAGCCTTTACCTTCCACGCATGGCCAAAGAGATAGAGAAAGTCCTCCCCTGCACCGCTGCAGCCCTCTCCCAGGCTGGCTGAGCCGAGCCTCATCTTCATCTCCCTGTGCCCAGCACACTGCGTCCTCTGCCTCCCTTCCCACTGTCCCCTGTGCTCCCAGGCCCAGGCCTGCCACCACACCTTTTCTGGGCTGTTCCACTTAGAGAAAATGCCTTCCCTCTTTCCTCAGGGGTGGCTGCTACTGGACGCTCTGGGTAAGGATGGTCGGCAAGATTGTCGAAGTGACTTTCGACAGCAGGTATTTACATGAGCAGCTGCACTCTGGCTGCAGCTCCGGGGAACAGATGGACTTGCTTAGAGAGAATGGAGACAGCAGCCTGCAGGGCAGGGAGGGAAGGGGAGCTTGCCGTGAGCAGAGGCTCTGCTTCAACCCGGGGGCTGTAGGAAGGACTGAAACTAGTGAGAGGGTTTGCATTATAGCAGCTATAATGCCTGGGAAAATGAGAAGATTATGTGCTTTACCCTGAAACTCAAGAGAGTAGGGAAGAAAGAGAGAGTAGTTCTGTAGGTAAGAGATTGGGGGATCCTATAGGCTAGAGCAGTGGTTCTCAAAGTGTGCTCCAGGGCACACTGGTGTGCCCTAGAAAATTTCCAGATGCACTCTATGGTATTCCAGAGAAACATGTGCCTGTTGGGGACCAAAAATCCAACAGGGTTTTGGAGTTTAGATTTTTGGGGAACAGAGGTGTGGGGAATTGGCTATAAGCTGACAGTCTGCCCAATCCCCCACCTCGCTTGCCTGATTATGTTGCAAAAGGCTGTTAAGCTGTGGTGCTGGATTGTTTACACTACCCCCCATGTTCCCCAGAAAGACTGGAGGCAAGTTTTTTCTATCCTTTGTTTGGTGTAAAGTTAAGATGATATGTATGGTGGGGGTTTTGGATTGATGACTAAACATAAGGAATTGTCTCTTGAAGCCTTTTAGATTTCTATAAAAGAAGAATATGTGGCAATATCTAAAAAAGCTTTGAACATCTTACTACAATTTTCAACATCCTATTTATGTGAATTAGGATTTTCTATTCTCAACACAATTAAGAGTAAAAAGAGAGGAATTCTTCAATGTATTGACAAGAAAATGAGAGTTTGCCTTTCAAATATATGCCCAAACATTAAAGAAATCATTAGGATGCATCAGGCTCATGTTTCTCATAAACACAAAAATGAAAAAACTTAACACATTCGTGCCAGGACCTGACAAACTTACTAAATCTTACTAAGAATGTATCTCTCTATATAAAAAGATAACGTTTTTGTCGTTCTTAAATTTTTTTAACCCTTCTTTTTTACGAATTCTAAAAAGCATAACTCTAAAATGTAACAAAAATGTTTTTTAATGTCAGAATAAATTTAATTTTGTCGTATTTCTTTAATTTAATTACCATAAAAGCACACTTGGACTTTATATTTTTTCTTTAAAATTTGACTTAATTATTATAACGTATTTCTCAGAAATTTGTATATAGTGCGCCTACAATTACTTGTAGGATTTTATTTTTATCTATTTATTTATTTATTTTTAGAGAGGAGAGAGAGAGAGACAGAGAAGGAGAGAGAGGAGAGAGAGACAGAGAGAGAGAGAGAAGGGGGGAAGAGCTGGAAGCATCAACTCCCATATGTGCCTTGACCAGGCAAGCCCAGGGTTTCAAACCGGCAACCTCAGCATTTCCAGGTCGATGCTTTATCCACTGCGCCACCACAGGTCAGGCACTTGTACGATTTTAAACACGCCCCGACTTCAAATTTGAGAACCACTGGGCTAGAGAGTGAGTGTGCATGGATATGATGTAATAAGTATGGGAGTGACTAAGGTGAAACCTATCTATATTACTGGGTGGAAATCTGTCTTTTACCTACCTCCAAATCATCCAGGAAAGTTACTACATTCACATTAATGGAAAACTTTGTGTGTACAGGTTTTACTTGGGATCAGAGAGTTAACTAAGAAAAAAAAAAAGGTTCCATGTTTAGGTCATGGAGAAAGCACCCAAGAACTGAGTGACAAGGAGACAAGGGCACATAAACCCTTCAGATATTCACACTATTTAGAGGAGAGCTATCAGCTTCCATAGGCGTAGAACTAGATTCTCAGGCAATTTGAGGTCCCAGTGGCCAAGAATCCCAGTGGATATCTGATCCACCCATACATTTGTACATACTTTCTCAAGCATAGAAAATATGGACACATTTTCCTGTCCATTGTTTCTCTGTTTTCTGCTAACAACCTGGTCTTGAGATGTGTTGCTATATAGATGAAATAAAGTCTTTAAATCTAGAAATATGTGAATGCCAAACCCAGTTCCCTTCCTCCTATCCGCGTGAGCTTAGCAAATTGCTCAATTTCTATAAGCCTCAACTCCGTATCTGTAAGATGGAGTTGTTGGGAGGCTGAGAGATCATGTATAAAAACAGTGTTTTTGAGAGACATCAGCTTCATCACTGTGGCTGGAAGCTCCTGGGGTGTTGTGGACATTACCTAGGGAACAGTTGGTCTGAGGAGGGAAAGGGAATCCAGTTTGGGAGGAGGGCTGGAAAATCAATAGCACAAGCCCTCAGAATGAGGTGATAAGCGTCAGGGACTTAGGTCTGATCATAGCTCCACATGGAATCAGAAATACATGCTCTCTGTCCTTCATAGCCCCTTTTTATAAGTAGATATTTACAGACTTCCCCATCCGAATGTGAATTTCAGAGTAGCGGGAGACACAGAGCTTGTTATCCATTTGTGGGATGAATCTGGGCTCTTGCTAACAACGTAATGGACACTTCTTGGATTGTCTTCATACAAGTGCTCCTCTGGGAACCGACCCTTCCTCACCCTGTCCATAGGGTTGAAGCCAAAACTCCATGTGATAATACAGCCCAACCCCCTCACTGCGGACTGGTCCAGGGGAGGCCACTGCATCTGGGGAGGAGGTCAGACTCTCTCTGGGAAGCAGGTCAACAGTGTGTAAATTCGGGAGCCAGTAGTGGTGACCATGTCCCGCCATGAGAACTAGGGAACAGAGAAGGTTGGACTGAGGGAAGGTAGAAGGACAAAGAGAGAAACATGAATAAGTGACACACAGTGAAGACTCAGCTTGGGATAACACTCCAAGCCAGCTGTGGTCCGCTGCCTGGTTTCATCTCCGAGGGTGGGTTCAGCAACACACCCTGAGATTCTTCCAACCAAGTTCTTCTTCACTTGTAGTAGTAGATGCAGTGCAGTTTCCAGAGCTGACATCCAGAAGGGGCCCAACAAACATGCAGACCAGGGTTTCAGTGGGAGAAGGGGAAGGACAATGATGTTGAATGCAGGTCTCCCCTGATGGCGAACAAATTGTCTCCAAGGTCAGCAGTCTGGGAAAACTTACTCGGGTATTGTCCACCTAATGAGCCGATGCTTCCCGCAGATGACAATTCCACTCGAGCACAGAAGTCACATTATACTATTTAATAGGCTGCTTATAGGAGAATTCCCTCCACAATCAGAACAGTGCCTATTATAGGAGCAAAATGAAAAAGGAGTCATTCATTCCCCATGAAAAACGGAGATGATGAAAAACGGAAACATTGTCAATCAGACTGAATTACAAGCTGTGATTAAAGCCTCCAGACTTTTGCCCATTAGTGTGAGCACATTTGAATTTTAGCCAACACCTAGCCTGTATGTAATACAGAACGTCTGATGTATTTTGCTTTGAACATAATGCCAAACATGTTGTAAAATAAAATACTTATCACCTAAGTTCAAGAAAATTTTGGTCTTTTATTCAAGAAACAGTCACAGCACCTCATTTACAACCTTGTCTCAAAACCAGGTCTTCCTAACCAGGGAAGAGAGGCCGCTGGAAACGATGGCCTTCTGCCGCCAGCCCACTATGGCTGTGGCCAGCAATGGGTCCGTATTGCTGCGTCGTCCAAACAATGACTGAGCCCCTGCTCTGGGGGTGGGGATACGATGAGACATGGTCCCCGCCCTGAAGGAATTCACCAGCTCATAAACGGTGGCTCTTAATTACCTTTAACCAAGATGCTGTGGGCACATAGAGGAGAGGCCTGGGGTGGGAAGGGCTGTCAGAAAAGGCACCAAGGATGAGCAGGGTTAGTCCTCAGAACAGGGCGAGGGCCTTTGGGCACAGAGAGCAGCATGAGATGGGCACAGGTGTGCAGGCACCAAGGATGAGCAGGGTTAGGCCTCAGAACAGGGCGAGGGCCTTCGGGCACAGAGAGTAGCATGAGGTGGGCACAGGTGTGCAGGCACCAAGGATGAGCAGGGTTAGGCCTCAGAACAGGGCGAGGGCCTTCGGGCACAGAGAGTAGCATGAGGTGGGCACAGGTGTGCAGGCACCAAGGATGAGCAGGGTTAGTCCTCAGAACAGGGCGAGGGCCTTTGGGCACAGAGAGCAGCATGAGATGGGCACAGGTGTGCAGGCACCAAGGATGAGCAGGGTTAGGCCTCAGAACAGGGCGAGGGCCTTCGGGCACAGAGAGCAGCATGAGATGGGCACAGGTGTGCAGGCACCAAGGATGAGCAGGGTTAGGCCTCAGAACAGGGCGAGGGCCTTTGGGCACAGAGAGCAGCATGAGATGGGCACAGGTGTGCAGGCACCAAGGATGAGCAGGGTTAGGCCTCAGAACAGGGCGAGGGCCTTCGGGCACAGAGAGTAGCATGAGGTGGGCACAGGTGTGCGGAGCAGCACACGGGCTGGGAAGACCGCATCAAATGGGCCCCTTTCCACCTGGCTGTGCTTGCCCAGGAGCATTCAGTGACCCCTTTCTATCCCCCGGGAGGCCCAGAGTCCCTTTCTAGCCCCCCAGGAACCCAGAGACTGAGGGGCAATCCTGCCCTGAGAGGTAGGGGTGTGCTGAACTGTAGGCGGGTCTGTGGACAGGAGAGGCAGACGATAACCCCGCGTTTCCTCGAGGATCTGACGTGCTTCCAGAGACGGCTCTGGTCCAGCTGGCGGGCCAAATGAGGAGGAGATTAGAGGGTTTTCGCTCAGTGCACTGATGAATTGAAGAGAAAGGCCAGGAGAAGCCTCAGCTCAAAACCTATCAGCTTTTACTGCTTTGTGGCAGGTGACATTGCTGACCATTCCGGGGCCTCTGCTGACCTCAGGGACAGTGAGATCACGGTTCCTACAAGATCAGGGCATCTTTCCTGAATCTATTTCTTCTTTTGCAGCCTGCCCCCAACATCCATCAGCAGTCCCTTCCACTTTCACCACCAGTCCCTGTCCCTCCTGTGCCCATATCTGTCACTCTTCTCTCTGACACCAGCCCAGTCCAAGCCACCACCAGCTCTCACTCGGACATCTGCAACAATGAACACTGGATTCCATTGTAAATCAGATCACAGTGCTTCCCCGCTCAAGGCCCTCCGAAAACTTTTCCTCCCACTTGGAATAAATCTAAGCTCTTTCCCACGGCCTACAGGCCCCACCTGCTGGGGGCCCTCGTGCCGCTCTCCAGTCTCACCGTAAACCACCCTGCCACGCTCACCAGGCCACGCCCCGTCTCCCCTCCCTGTGCCGCCTTTGCCCCTCCCTCTGCCTAGAGTGTGCTTCTCCCCTAACGCTGCCGTCTCAGGAAGTCAATACAAAGCCTAGTGGGTTGTCTCCACACAGCATCACTGTCTCCTTGTTGTCTGCTCTTCCTAGCCTTGCTACACGCCAGGCTTCCTACTGAACTGTGTGTATAAAAATGGGTGAGCTATTTTATATACATTATGCGTAGTATACCACAATTTAAAAAATTTTTAATAAAATAAAATCAGATTAATGCTGCCAATAATAAGAAGAAATAAGGTTGTTATTCCTTCGGGTCACTGAAGTGTCCTGACACCGCCCAGACAGTGCAGGAAGGGCCCTTTGCTCTCAGTTCTTCAGTTTCCAGATGTGAAAGCTGGAACCTGGAGAGAGGCACGGGGAGAGAGGCTCGCAATCACACAGCAGGTCAGCAGGGCGGGGACTCCACCCGGCCAGTCCCATTCCAGAGCCAACTCCTTACCACTGTGCTACTTTCTCCAGGTCAACACATACCCCGTGGTGACCTTGGGCAAGTCAACTCACAGCGTTATTGTAAGAATTCTATGAGGTCAGGTGAAGGGTTTCACATGGTACCTTGCAGATACTGAACACTTAAAAAATTATAAAAATAGACAGTTATGCTCCACTGAGAGCCGTCAATGGATCCTAAGGGCAGGAGGAAACTTCCGAGAGGCTTTAAGCCGGGAGGTAATGGTCTCACCACTAACACTGTGGCAGGTTGTATCGTCCTCTTATCAAGGTCTTAGAACAGGTCAAATTTCAGCATGCTGCCCCTCAAAGACATGGCCAGCAGACTCCCATCTGAGGTCGGTGCATCCCACACCTCCCTGCCTTTCAACCTGCTGTTCTCTCTCTTCATTTTCCCCTTTTTTCTTCCTGGTCAACCCTACTCACATTTCAAAATGCAGTCTGACCACCGCCTCATCTGTAAAACAACAAAGCAACCTAACATTCCCAGGCCTGGGCGGCAACTTATCCTAACCCCCAGTGACAATCGGCCTGAGCTTGGTCCCCATTTTGTTACCCATTCCCAGAGAGTGAGGCCAGTCCGGAAACTGAGAACAAGTCTTTAGAACCTTTTAGAGGAATTTTATAAATCGACTTTATGGCTGTTAAATTTAATAATATTTTTTAAAAGGGGGCTTGGATTTTTGTGTGCCTTTTTATTTCATTTTTTAATGATTTTTTTTTTATTTTCTGAAAGTATGGATACAAAATGGACTGAAATTTATTTAAAATGGAGGGAGAGGGACCATCACCACAGACAGTTTAAGAAGCACTGTCCAGAGTTCCTGGGGCCCAAGTCTTCGTTGCCTCCTCCCCCACCCCGCTCCCTGGCCACAGAGAAAGCAGCCCTAGTTCGCCTTCTGCTCTCAATAGAAATGAACTAACTGGCCTGACCAGGCGGTGGCGCAGTGGATAGAGCATTGGACTGGGATGCGAAGGACCCAGGTTCACAACCCTGAGGTCACGGCTTGAGCGCTGGCTTACCAGCTTGAGTGCAGGGTCGCTGGCTTGAGTGTGGAATCATAGACGTAACCATGGTTGCTGGCTTGAGCCCAAAGGTCACTGGTTTGAGCAAAGGGTTCACTCGCTCTGCTGGAACACCCCCCCCCCCCGCCCCCGTTAAGTCACATATAAGAAAGCAATCAATGAACAATTAAGATTCCATAACAAATGATGTTTTTCATCTCTCTCTCTCTTCCTATCTGTCTGTCTGTCCCTATCTATCCATCTCTCTGACCTCTTTCTCTGTCCAAAATAAGAGAAGAAGAAAAAAAATGAGCTGACTGGAGCTAAGAGAGGGGAACCAACATGCCTCTACTAGTTTCCTGTCCCTGCTCTAACAAAATACCACAGACACGGTGGCTTAAAGTGACACAAATTTATTATGTTACAGTTTGAGAGGTCAGAGAGTCTCAATGGGTTTCTCTGGGCTAAACTCAAGGCGCGGGCAGGGTCACACTCCCTCAGAGGTTCCAGGGAGGAGTCCATGTCCTTGCCTTTTCCAGCTTCTAGAGGCCTACGGCACCCCCGGCTCATGCTCCTGTCTCCTTCATCTCTCGTCAGATCCCGCAGTGTAACATCCCCCAGTGATCATTCTCTCCCTCCCCACCTGACCCCGGCATGTCACGTCTCCTTCTCTGGCTCCACATCCCTCGTACAAGGTCCCTAGAGATTACGCCAGGTACACCAGGATCATCGAGGGTAATCTCTCTATCTCAAGAACCTTGACTTAATCACACCTGCAAAGTCCCCCTGCCACATAAGATAACATTCACAGGTTTTTATTTTGGTTTTTTTTTCCACACTACTCCTCCCTTTCTTCTAATAATGTATGTGCATGTGTTGGTAGAAATGCTTTGTTTGGAAACATTAGAAAATAGAGAATGAGCCATGATGTGTGGGTGGAAAGTGGACTCATGCAGTTTCATTTCCTTCAGCTGTGGAGCCATCTGAGTCCCCTGCAGATAGTCCCAGCGAACACGTGGGAGCTGCCTGGTGTAGCTCTCAGCCAGACAGAGCGTCAGGAACGCCACGGCAGCCGGGGCCCGGGGAGACCTGTGATAAGTCACCGGGAGAGCACAGGCATACGTCTCAGGGAAGACGGGCTTTTCTTCCAGCAAGGACAGTGCTCCTTGGCAGTGTTGAATTTTTATTCCTGGGTAGATGGATAAAAAGATATGCGATTTATATCAGCAAGAATACCTGCATGGAGTTTCTCCAGGAAGACATTAAGATAATCCAGCAGCAGCAAGCTACTGCCAGCTCCAATCAATTCTTCACGGTAAACTTTTATAAATCAAACACAGGGGACTCCAGGATCCCTCAGGAGCTTGTGATAAGTTGGTTGAGGCAAACACTGTCATAATCCATTGTGTAGGGCAGGGGTCGGGAACCTATGGCTCACGAGCTAGATGTGGCTCTTTTTTTTTCTTTTCTTTATTTTTTTTTTCTTTTCTTTATTTTTTTTTTCTGAAGTTGGAAACGGGGAGGCAGTCAGACTCCCGCATGTGCCCGACCGGGACCCACCCAGCATGTCCACCAGGGGGCGATGCTCCGCCCATCTGGGGCGTTGCTCTGTTGCGACCAAAGCCATTCTAGTGCCTGAGGCAGAGGCCACAGAGCCATCCCCAGTGCCCGGGCCAACTTTGCTTCAATGGAGCCTTGGCTGTGGGAGGGGAAGAGAGACACAGAGAGGAAGAAGAGGGGGAGGGATAGAGAAGCAGATGGGCACTTCTCTTGTGTGCCCTGGCCGGGAATCAAACCCGGGACTCCTGCACATCAGGCCGATGCTCTACCACTGAGCCAAGCAGCAAGGGCTAGATGTGGCTCTTTTGATGGCTGCATCTGGCTCACAGACAAATCTTTAATAAAAAAAAAATAATAACATTAAAAATATAAAACAGTCTCATGTATTACAATCCATTCATTTCCTACCACTCATGTTCATGGTTGCAGGTGCCTGGAGCCAATCACAGCTGTCCTCTGGGACAACACCAAATTTTTATTGGATAATGTGTAAGGTACACAGGTGGTTGTATGGCTCTCACAGAATTACATTTTAAAATATGTGGCGTTCATGGCTCTCTCAGTCAAAAAAGGTTCCTGACCCTTGGTGTAGGGGCTGTTAAAGCACAGTGTTTTGCTCACCCAGTTGATTCCACCTTGTCCCACTTCAAGACTCAAGACCATCAGCCCCACCTAACAGCTGTGATGGCTCCCAGGGCAGCACAGCAGAGACACCGCTTGACACCCCAGAGCCAGCACTCCCACCTTGCTGTGTTCCTGAGCCCAGAGCTGAGAAGCTGTCACTCCTGCCCAGCCTTGATAAGTGGGGTTGAGGTGTTGGGGCCTGGGCAGGAGCAGGCTGATGGCACTACCTGTCCGTGGATGTGGCTCAAAGAGCTGAGGAGCCATTCCAGAGTCCTCAAGGGGCCACTAGGCCAGAACCAGGACTCACCCCGACAAGCCAGGGCCCAGACACAAAGGCACATGGAGCTGAACCAGGGCCCATAGAATGTACAAGAGAGAAGTTGGAGTCCTTCCTGACCATCTCAGGAGTTCTTCATCGAATCCAGAAGCCTTAGGCTGCAGCAGTCCATGCGCATTTAAAGGGGCCTTCTGCAACAATGTTAATACTGTCCTCCGTGTGCCCCCTTTCAAGACTGTGCTCACCTGTCTTAGAGCATCACATTATTTTTTTTTATTATTATTTTTGTATTTTTCTGAAGTTGGAAACGGGGAGGCAGACAGACAGACTCCCGCATGCGCCCGACCGGGATTCACCCTGCATGTCCACCAGGGGGCGATGCTCCACCCCTCTGGGGTGTTGCTCTGTTACAACCAGAGCCACTCTAGCGCCTGAGGCAGAGGCCATAGAGCCGTCCTCAGTGCCCAGGACCAAGTTTGCTCCAATGGAGCCTTGGCTGCAGGAGGGGAAGAGAGAGACAGAGAGGAAGGAGAGAGGGATGGGTGGAGAAGCAAATGGGCTCTTCTCCTGTGTGCTCTGGCCAGGAATCAAACCCAGGACTCCTGCACGCCAGGCCCACGCTCTACCACTGAGCCAACCAGCCAAGGCTGCATCACATTATTTATATGAATGTTTTTAGTTGTCTGCAGAACTGCTATTTATGGATGATCAAACTGTGCACTGTACAAGGGCACCACTCCTAAGGAATGCCAGAGACATTTAGACATACACTCAATTCTCTGAGAGCTCACTGATCAGTGTGCAGACTCCACACTTCCCAGCTACATGTGCACTGGGACAGCAGCTATAAGCCACCTCTGATATAAACCCATCACGGGCACAGCCAGCCTTGCACACACTCAGGAGAGAAGGCCCACACCCTTTCACTGGCTCACCAGGTGCGCAGCTGCGCCTGATTCCGATGGTACTTTAGTCCTCTGTCTTCTCTTGCCAACCCATTGCTCTGGACTATGCAATTCCACTCCCAGCACCCCTTCTTCAGATTTTGATCTTGACTTGGTTGCCTGCTGCGAGGTTGAGGCCAGACAGAGAATCTGGACATCCAAGGATAACAAGTGGACATGTGCATGCCCGCAGCCCCTGGACTGCTTGCTGGGTGCTAGAAAGTGCCCCCAGGTGGCGATATGGCTGCAGGGCATCATTGTTTAGGTAAAACAGTGCAGAAACTTACTGATTTTTCTTCAAAACAAAACAACCTCTTTAAACTTTTCAGAAAGGTATCTTCTGCTCTAGCAGTAACCCTAATTGTCTCTCTTCCTTGAGCTGACTGTGAGTTCACTGAAAGTTTGAATGACGGAAACTACTTTGTTTACCCAACAGCCAACAAGTGACTGGCTCCTTGACGGATTTATGGACAGAAGGAGGAAAAAAGAAAAATGGGAAAAAGGGAGTGAAAGAGCAAAGAAGGGAGGGAGGAGGAAGGGATAAATATTTGAATGGATGGATGAATAGATGGATGGACAGATAGATGAATGGATAGGTGGATGATGGATGAGTGGATAAGTGGATGGTTGATACAGGAAAGGATGGTGGATGCATTTTCTATGCTGGTTAGACACAGTGATTCAGCCTTTTTGCCCCTGCTCCTTCTGTTTTGACCATTTCAGGCCACCCCCACCACTGTCTTCTTTTCCCTTGCTTCACCCACACCCTCTGGGTTATCCCTGAGCCACCGTATCTCCAAGACAGAATCACTGGTGGGGTCCCTGCACTGCCCTTCCACAGGTGTGACCTGGGCCCCCACCTCTCTTTCCCACCTCCCTACCTTGTCGAAGGAGCCCAGCCCTGGAGCCAGACCTTTGGGTAGAGGGCACCCTTGGCATGGCTGTGTGCAGCTCTATCTATCCTTAGCACTCATCTCCAGAAAGGAAGTGGGTCTTCCTCTCGCATCTCCCTGGGCAGCAGGACACTGCAAGAGGATCTTGCTGCCACCACCTCCCTCCTGGAATACAAAACACGCTTCTATTCAGCCCAGTCTCCCCAAACACTGCTTCCGCTTCGTTTTCCTTTAGGGAGATAGTGTTCCCTGAGGTGCTTAGTGCCTAGCGCTCTGAGGTTTCTTATGTAGCCTATTTCAAAGAACACTACACATTTTTAAGGCTCCAAGATGTTGACTCCAAAATAAAACCCCTCAGGGGCCTTACAATGGACACTCAACAGGCTGAAGATGGGCAAGGTATATTTTGAGCACCTAATCTGTGCTGGGCATTGTCCTGAGCCCTGGGAACAGCAGTAGACAAGAGAAATCCCAGTTCTGGAACTTCCAGTCTGGTGGGAGAAGGGAGAAATAAGAAGTAATGAATGTTAGTGCACGCTGCATCATGTCAGATAGACTTTGACCAGGCCAGAGCAGGAAGACTCTTGAGCCCACGTCGTCTCTCTGCAGAGATGACTTTAGACTTGAGACTAGAGTGATGAGGAGGAACCATTGAGTGCAGATGCAAAGGGCAGGTGAGGAGGGAATGAGCTTGGACACCTGGGGAAACAGACAGAGGCCAGTGTGGTTGGAGCCATACTGAGCCATGAGAGAAGAGAGGGGATAGAGGTGACAAGTGGACAGGATCTTGAATAATATCTATTCAGACACAGCTACTGATATTTACATTGATTACCCTGTACTGAGTCCCTTTTGTGTGCCCATCACTGTGTTAAGTCCTTCCCCTAAGCTATGTCATTTAGTCATCACAACAGCCCTCTGAGATGGTGATTACTGATTCATTCAATAGATACAGTAATGGCATGCATTGAGTACCTATTTTGGGCCATGTACTGGGCTGAATGTGTTGTGTACATTATCTCACTGATTCCTTATAACAACTCTATGAAGTTCAAGTATTCTTAATTCTTGCATTGTACAGGTGAAAAACCTGAGACTTTGGACACTTGAGTGATTTGATCAAGGTCCCAGCACTGCCTACGATTGTCCACACCACATGGGTTCTCTCTATACATCACCGTCCTCTTGTCCACTTGTACTTCTGGACTGCCTTGATGTTTCACTTTGGAAAAAACAGGGGCATTATTCCCACCAGCGGAAAACATCAGTGGCATGTAAGGATTTTTCTTTCCATCCGGGCTCCTTCGGGGGCTGTGGGCAGGATGCTGTAGAAAGGCCCCAAGAAGTACATAGTGTGGGGGGCACACACTATGTCCCCTCCAGCCGGCTGTAGCTACAGGTCTCCCCAAAAGTGTGCTTGGCCCACACTCCATCTCCAAAGATTCAGTCCAATCTGTGTCTGCCTGTCAAAGCTCCGCCACAACTGAGGAATATTCCTGCTCCCAAGCAAACCTCCCGAGCAGCGGCATTTCCATCCTTCTCTGTCACGGCCCGAACCAAGCCCAATCGACTTTAAAGTGATTTGCCTTCCAGAACTCTCCCAATCCTCCTCGACAGTTTTCAGGCCAATAGATCATGTGAAATGTTGTTATAACATAAAAATCCAATCCTTTAGAGCAAGCAATCAGCAGTCTTAAAATAATTACCCGTAACTAAAGAGAAACCAAAGCAAGATCAAATGAAATCTGATTGATAGTGGTAAAGACCAGTGTTCTTTAAATAATTCCTTAGAATAAATTTCAATGGGATAATCTCTGCATGAAGATATTTCTTTAGGGGCTTAAGATAAATGGCTTTTTTTTCCAAAGCACCTCACAACCAAATTACACAGCTTTTGGGGGGAGGTTCTGGTGATTTTTTCCTAAGCAGAGAATTTTCTGTGTGCTTCTGTTTTCCCTCAAGGCCATTATAGAAGAATTTAGAATTTATTTTTCTTCTGCAATTATGTAGTTATATTATTTTTGTAACAGGCTTACAAAGAACAAGCTTCCTAAATGTAATTCTCCGGCTAAAGTTCACAGGGTTGAATTCAAGAAACAAATCCTCTTCACTTTTTTATTTTTTGGGTCATTGTTGATGACAATTCAGAAAACTCCATTTTTCCTCTAGTGCCACGGTTCCTAGGACACACCTGGTAAAAATTTGGAGCAGGGCCAGGTTGGTATATGAGTGAGATGGGGGCTGGGCAGACCTAACTCCCACCCTCGCCCTGGCCTCCACGGGCCTCATGCTTCGAGCTTTAAAGTCATATAACACAAGGGGTGCGGAAACTCAAAGATGAGGAAATTGAGACGGGGTCTTGCCCGGTTAGTGAGGAGATGAGAATGCCAACAATGATCAAAGAACCCTTCCAAGATGAGAAAAATAAGTAGTGTTGATCAAGTAGAAAGAATAGAATATGTAAACTCCAGGGAAAAAAATTTGAGACCTCATCAAAACAAGTGGTCCTACACCAGAAAAGTGACCTTTTTCTTATGAGACTGGAGAGAAAAAGACAACACTGGGTGGGGGTACAGGTGGTTCTGGAAGGCAGAGCAAGAATCTCCTCTGAGCAGCTACTTTCTCAGCTCAGTTGGAGGCCATGTCAATCTCCAATGAAGGTGAAGGAAGAGGTATTGAAATAGAAGGTTTGAAGAGAGAGGAGAAAGTGTGACTGAACTTCTGAGAGCTCCACCAAGGCAATATGATCTTTCCACAAAGAGCTGAACACCTGACTCAAGTGATGGAGCATGAGTTTCTGGTGGCCCAGTCAGCACATTGTGTCATTGTGCCAGCAGTACTTGGATGCCCAGCAATGGAGTGGAGAAAGTAGACAGCCAGACTGGCCCAGCGCAGAGGGTGTTCACAGTGTGGGTGGTACTGAAGGACAAACTAGGTAAAAGGAGGGATGACAAGAGAGTGTTTGAAGAGACTCCAAGTTTGGAGGTAGATAGGGAAGGAAGTGACTAAATGAAGGATGAAAATAGAAATGAGAAGTATGGAAAGGCTCAGAATCAACAGGACGAAAGAGCAGTTGAGAGCAGGGACAGAAAAATGGCAGAGGTAGCCTGGGAATAACCATGGTTTGGGATGTCACAGTGGAGGAGATCTAAGTGACAACAAGGGCGTGGCTGGCAGTGCAGCCATGAGAATTGATGGCTGGAGTGGAGAGTAGAGGAAGGCTTCCTGAGTTCAGGATATCAAGACTCTGAGGGGGCAGAACACAGGATGGACCACTCATGATGATCTTGAAGTCCCCAAGAACGACAACAGGACTTGACAGGGGGAGAAACTCTGTCCAGTGCCTTGGTGGAATCTTGGGACAATCATTTTGAGGGATGGGCCCCACTCTCCTTCCACCTACAATCCAAACAAACATTTTTATAACAGATCTTTCCCCCTTGATCAATGAACTGTATCATAAATTACCTAAAACCTGTAGGTCTTAAACTAAAAGCAGGAGAACACACTTAGGTAACAAGGTAAGAAATAAAATGTATAAACAAGTACTATGTTTAAAATCTTACCTTCCAAACATGTCTTAAACCCACCAGCTTCCCTCACTCTGCATGCCTCCTGGTCCCTACTCTAAGCACCACCACCTACCTCCTGCTCTCCCAATGGCGTCTGAGTGATCCTTCTATTCTCAACACCCCCACTCCCAGAAAAATCTACCTTTGCACTTCAGTCCAGTCTTTTTTCCTTCTTCTTTTCCAAGTGAGAGGGTGGGAGATAGAGAGACAGACTCCTGCATGCACCCTGACTGGGATCTACCCGGCAACCCCCATCTGGGGCCATGCTGGCAACCAGTTATTTTTAGCGGCTGAGGTGGAGGCTTCACAGAGCCATCCTCAGCACCTGGGGTCAGTGTGCTGGAACCAATTGAGCCATGGCTGCAGGAGGGGAAGAGAGACAGAGAGAGAGTGAGAAGGAGGAGGGGAGGGGTGGAGAAGCAGATGGTCTATTCTCCTGTGTGCGCTGACTGGGAATCAAACCCAGGACATCCACAGGCCAGGCCAACCACTGAGCCAACCAGCCAGAGCCCACCCAGTCTTAAAATGCAAATCTGGTCATCTCCTACCACATTGGTGGTTCCCAAACCTCTACCACAGTGGCATGTTATGAAGAACTTACATATACAGCATATAAACCTGGAATTTCTTTGTTGAAAAGGGGACTTTAGAGACCTCTGCCCATTTAGCCTCCCCATCACTTGGTCATCCCCATCCCCATGCGTCTTTATGCTTATCTGAATATCCACTTGCATGAAACAAAGACCACATAGGAAGAATGGCAGTAACATCTGACACAAAATACTAGAGCAGAGCAAATAACACTCTATTAAGGACACAGTGTAGTACAGAAGTTACAGATGGGGCTTCAGAATACAAATACTGGGTTTGAAATCTGGCTTCTTCAGTTACCGTATGGTCTTCTCAATTTACTCAATCTCTTAGTTTCCCATTCCCACTGCAGTTAACCGAGAATAACAGTACTTAGTAAGTGTTAATAACTTCACCTACCAACCTTTGCTACAAAATTCTCGGGTCTCCCTATCCAGTAGTGCCAAGAAGATGCTGGAAGCTCGCTCTGTGCACTCGGCGGAATGTAACGAACATGCCCAGAAGGCCCTGGGTTGGCAGCCCTCTTCCAGTGCCCTGTGGTGGCTCAGGGGGGTAATTTTAAATTCCGGAAACTTCAGAGACCCAAGATACCCAGAACCACCATGAACTGCCTTCAAGAAACTTTTCTTGACCCTTTTGAAAGGTTTTACTCTGACTCTCTTCCTCAAAGCCCAGGGTTGTCAAACCTTGATCACCTCACCCCGTGACCCATCCTGGCAGCTAACAGACTCACTGCTGTTCAAGGGTCAAAGTTTACTCTCCTCTCAGCATCCTTGAACTTTCTTATAATTTCAGGGCTGGCTCTTCCCTTCTGCCTCAGTCAGCTCAGGGTGCTACAACAAAACACCTCAGACTGGGTGGCTTAAACAACAGACATTTATTTCTCACAGTTCTGAAGCTGGGGAGCCCAAGATTGAGATGCTGGCAGATTGGATTCCTGGTGAAGGCCCTCTTCCTGGCTGAAAGGTGGTTATCTTTTTGCTGTGCCTTCACATGGTGGAGAGAGTGAGAGTCTGGTCTCTCTTTCTCTTCTTATAAGGACACTAGTCCCATCCTAGAGCCTTACATTCATGACCTCACCTGAACCCAGCTAACACGCAAAGCTCCCACCTCCACATACCATCATTGGGGTTAGGGATTTAACATATGAGTTTGGGGGTACATAAACATTCACAACATGTTCTCTTTATTCTCCTTCCCCCCCCAAATTCTCCATGAGGGGCTAATAGTTTCCACAAAGATCCTCCGTTCCTAAACCCCAAATTCTCACGAAAGCTAACAAAAATGCACAGAAATGAAAGGTGCCTCTCAGAGTGTAAGCGTCCCTCGGGGAAAGCATGATCTAAGGGCACAGGACCGGGCGGAGCCTCGCTCAGCCAAGAGCTTGAAGCCCTGTGTCTTCAGGTAAGTCTCTTCCTGTTGTCTCACCTTCAGTAGGGGAACAATACTTACCCCACAGGGTTTCTATGAGGATTTAATGAGTTAGTTCATGTAAAGTGCTTAGAATAAGGCCTGGACATAGTAAGTGCTAGATCCATGTTTTCATTATGTTGAGGTTACAAGCAAGCTATGCTATTGGTGATAAATCAACACACATACACATGGATGCACGCACACACGTACATGTGTGTGCTGCTGAGCAAGGAACATGGGCTCAGGAGGCCACTTGTCCTAGTTTCAGTTGCCTTAGAAGCAGACCGTCAGCCAAGCGGGGAAGGACAGCCATCTAGGGAAACAGGCAAAGAACGGGTAGGAGAGAGATGGGGGGGGGGGGGAGGCCACCAACCGGGAAAAGCAGGTTATTAAGCCAATCGCCACAGTGGAAGATTAAGGCTTAATCCCATGGGGAGACTGAAAAATGGCCCAAAAACACAGCTCAGAATTATTCCAGCCAAGGCTCCAGGGGGCTGGAAGACTAGACTCTTATCTGAACATCCATCAGCCAGAGGGTATGGGCTGACCCCAAAGGGAGGTTAACTCATAAGCACGTGTAACCACTTAGTGCAGCAACAGAGAGGGTTCCAGTAGCTGAAGGGAAAACCCCGACAAAGATGTCAGCATTGGCTCCTGGGTATCAGGCTGGCATCCAGGGGCAAAGGTGAAAGCTTCTGAGGACATCTGAGCAGAGCACCCACTGCGGCTACACTTGTCAAACTTCTGTGGGCTCCCTCAGTGAGATGACGATTTCGATGTAGTTATTAGAAGCTCCAAACGTTATTCTTAACTCTCAGCCCCTGCCTTGCATTCCCACTTCCCTTGAGACCTGTGTGGTTGATTTAGTTGATTTCCTCCTGATAGCGCTCACTCTGCCCTCGCTGTGTGTACTGCTGAGAATGCTCAGCGTAAAAGCTCCAGGGGATTCCATCAGTAAAGGGGAGTGTTTGTACAAAGAACACCGCAGCACAGATACACTGTTCTGTGCCTTGAGTGTTCAATGCCATACTCTTTGTGGTGCCGGTCATGGGAGGTGGGGCAGGGGCTGAGCAGGAAGAGAGGGAGAATCACATTTGCTGAGTGCCTACTACGCGCCAGCACTGCACTGTGTCTTTTCACCTTACTGAAGCCTCAGCCAGCCCTGGGAGCCAACCAACCTGAAGGCGACAACTGATTCATCTCAGTGCTGTTAGGGCTTCAGTTTGTCTGCTTACAAATGAGCTTGTACAGCGTTTCGTGTTTATTGCTCCCCAGCCTTTTAGCCTGTGCATCACCACCTTCCGCAGCACGCACAGACCACTCACTCCTCACCTATTTATAAGCCTGTTCTCCTGAGAAAGCTGGCCGCTAGTTTGAGATGCAGTTTTAAGGAGCCAGCTGTGTTCCAAATCTGCTTGTGCTCACAAAAGAAACAAATTCAAAGGGCAGAAAAAAGAGGTCAAGGCAGCAGTTCCTCCAGTGTTTGGGGGATGGGTTCCCTCTTATCCCTGACTCTGAACTTGAAGAAGACGGAAGCCAGAGGCAGAGGGGGCTGTACTTATTTTCCTCTTACAACCACCCTCCACTCGCGCTCTGCCCTGCCCTGCGCCCAGAGGCTGACCTCTCGGGAACACACAGCCACTTCTTCGCCATCCTGCTTCCACGTGGGTCTGGCTAGTGAGAGGCACCATCATGAGAGAAGGCAGGAGGGCAGAGATGAAGGCATTGTTCCGTTCCTCCCTGGTTTGGTTCCTTAGGGCTGCATAACAAACTACCACAGACTTGGATGGCTTAAAACAACGGCTACATTTTCTGTCACAGTTCTGGAGGACAGAAGTCCAAAATCAAGGTGTCAGCAGGGTTGGGTCCTATTGGAGGCTGAGGAAGGAAGTTTTCTGTGCTTCTGGTGGCTGCTGCAATCCTTGGTCCTCCCTAGTTTGTACACCTCTCACTCCAATCTCTGTCTCCATCTTCACATGACATAACCCCCCTGGATCTGAGTCTAGGTCTCTATCTTCTCTTCTTATAAAGACACCAATCATTGGATTAGGGTCCACCTTAATGACCTCATCTTAACTTGAGTTTATCTATAAAGACCCTATTTCCAAATAAGGTTACATTCACAGATACCAGGGGTTAGTACTTCAACATATCTTTTGGAAGGACACAATTCAAACCATAACATACCCCCACTGGCCGCTGCTCTGGCTCTAGGGGTTCCTCTTAGCAACTATATCTATCCAGTGGCCTGTCTTTCACAAGCATACCCTTTCCTCTCCTATCCCCTTCAGGGCACAGTGCTGGTCCTGGGAGCCTCATCTTTTGTCCTTACCCTGTCACACCTTCGTCCATAGTCCTTTTACTAAACCCTTCTTGGCATACACTGAGTGCCCACAGCCAAATTGTGAAATTGAGGAAATCCAAAATCAACATTGTAAGTACCACTTAGGGAATTTTTCTTGTGCCTTTAGAGTGTGACAGGTACAGAGATAGGTGCAAAATCTCAGTCAAAAGAACTTATATAAGAGACTTGACTTGAAGTGGCTTGGGAAAAGCTGCCCTCCCCCAATGGTGGGGCAAAGATGTGTGTTGGACTTTAACTCCCAAGCCCTATTGTGGAACCTGAAATTCTCATTAAAAAATAAATAAATCTGAGGCCCTGGCTGGCTGGCTCAGTGGTAGAGCATTGGCCTGGCATGTAGATGTCAATTTATGGTCAGGGCACACAGGAGAGGTGACCATCTACTTCTCCAGCCCTTCCCCCACTCTCTCTCTCTTTCTCTCTGCTCTTCCTGCAGCCATGGCTCGATGGTTCCAGCACGTTGGCCCCAGGCACTGAGGATGGCTCTGTGGCCTCTGACTCAGGCACTAAAAATAACTCGGTTGCCAAGCAATAGCCCAGATGGGCAGAGCATCACCCCACAGGGAGCTTGCCAGGTGGACCCCAGTCAGGGTGCATGCAGGAGTCTGTCTCTCTGCCTCCCCTCCTCTCACTTAATTAAAAAATAAAATAAAATTTTAAAATAAAAAAAGCAAGTTTGCTTTCTACAGTATACAGGGGTCAGGAACCTATGGCTTGCGAGCCAGATGTGGCTCTTTTGATTGCTGCATCTGGCTCACAGACAAACCTTTAATAAAAAAATAATAATGTTAAAAATAGAAAACATTCTCGGCCCTGGCCAGTTGGCTCAGTGGCAGAGCGTTGGCCTGGCGTGCAGAAGTCCTGGGTTCAATTCCCGGCCAGGGCACACAGGAGAAGCGCCCATTTGCTTCTCCACCCCTCCCCCTCTCCTTCCTCTCTGTCTCTCTCTTCCCCTTCCGCAGCCGAGGCTCCATTGGAGCAAAGATGGCCTGGGCGCTGGGGATGGCTCCTTGGCCTCTGCCCCAGGCACTAGAGTGGCTCTGGTCGCAACAGAGCGACGCCCGGAGGGGCAGAGCATCGCCCCCTGGTGGGCAGAGCATAGCCCCTGGTGGGCGTGCCGGGTGGATCCCGGTCAGGTGCATGCGGGAGTCTGTCTGACTGTCTCTCCCCATTTCCAGCTTCAGAAAAATACAAAAAAAAAATAGAAAACATTCTCATGTATTACAATCCATTCACTTTCTACCTCTCATGTTCATGGTTGCGGGTGGCTAGAGCCAATCACAGCTGTCCTCTGGGACAACACCAAATTTTTATTGGATAATGCGTAACATACACGGCTCTTATTGTATGGCTGTCACAGAATTACATTTTAAAATATGTGGCGTTCATGGCTCTCTCAGCTAAAAAGGTTCCCGACCCCTGGTAAATCAGGACAAGGCTACCTTTGTATGTGGAAGCTTTCAGGTAAGCACTTTCCTACCTTTTCCAACTCAGGAAGAGTCAGAGGCAGTCGGGAGAAGAGGGTGGGAGTCAGTAAGAGCAATGCTGACTGCAGATGCTGGACACCCCCAGTCCACACTCTCCCCTTGACAAAGTAAGTTCCCAGCCTGAATTAGTCTTAAAGCTGGAGAAGTTTAACTGGGAAGTTTTTAATTTTGGTTACTGCTCTGAAGTGAACATTGTCATTATTAAGATGAGACCAATCTTATCATTGAAAGTGAACAAAAGATTTTTATTTTCCTAAGAGTGACACACACAAAAAAAGTTATGGAACTTCAGAGCAATTTCATATAAGGTGCAAGGAAGAATGGTCCCCAGAGTAGGCTGATGGGACAGCGGTGGGAGGAAATAATATGTGTGCTTGTCTTCTGCTAGCACCCAGCTGGGACCTACTCACCCTATATGTGTGACAGATAGGGCTAAAGCTAGGGACATGAATATAAATACGCATCAAGTGAAATCAGGAAAGACGAGGTGTAAATAAAAGAAAAAGATGAATCAAGGAACAGCATGTATAAACACGGGGTTCCCAGGGTCTGACACTGCTAAAAAGTTGGACTGCAAATAGGGCCCTGAGTTTCCTGGCAGCCAAACAAGACAATTAATTGCAAAGTTGAATCTGTCCACGGAAAATAAAGCATTGTAGTTTTTCAAATGAAACAATGCCCTTTCTGGGCTCAAGTCTTAAATTTTTCATGTGACTCTTCAAACAGGATCCACTGATTTAGTGGACAATATCCTTGGCAACGAGCAACGATAAATATCGTAGAGGGTTTCACCCATCAGTTTCTTACATCGTCTATCAAAGGAAGCCAACAGAGGGGCAGAAAAAGTACATTGTGGAAAGTTAACACAATTGGATACAAGTAGGCAGCTCCTGTGGTCTGGCTTGATAGGTTTTCACTGTTTTGGTCCGAGCAGCCATTAGCGCACACCTGATGAATTTCACAAAGTGGGAGATGCGGGCAGGGGCAGATGGAAGGGTTCTCTGCAAGCAGTGGGGTCACCATTTTTCATCAGCCACCTTGCTCCGTGCCAGGGAAGGACAATTCATTCATCACTCATAGCAAACACTGGTGTAAATGGCTTAACCTGTCTGGCTGCTTGAAGCAATCTCAGGCTTTGCAGGGTACCTGGAAGGCACCGTATATAAGAATTCTATTTTCTTTCTGAGTCAATTTTAAAGGGTTTTTTTCCTAGGTTTTGATTTGCAAAACACAATTAAGAGTTCAGTCATGTTAGTTCCGGCTAAAATGGACACTGAAACTGAATGGTGCCAGCAAGTGGAATGGTATTCCACCAAGATTAGCTATGTATGTCTGAAAAGGCTTTCAAAAGTACAGAGTTATCCTAACAAGGAATTGATCTGGGCGTGCACGTATACTATTATTCAAATAACTTTCAAACAGCACGGAGTTAAAGAAAAGTACCATTTCCTACCTCAGCAGAGCACGTAATGGTTTGTTGCTGCACGTAAAGTTTAATTTGTACATAGGCTCAATATGTCCCACTGCAGGCCTCTCCCTCAGAGACCCACATGGGGTTAGCTGGACCTTCTTTCTCCTGTCTGCCTGTGAAGCTTCAGAAAGGGTGACAGGTTAGGAGAAGGAGTATGACCAGCCAAGTTGCTTCACTTAAACTAAAAGAAAGATTGCCTGACCAGGCGGTGGCACAGTGGATAGAGCGTTGGACTAGTATGCGGAGGACCCAGGTTCGAGACCCCAAGGTCGCCAGCTTGAGCGTGGGCTCATCTGGTTTGAGCAAAGCTCATCAGCTTGGACCCAAGGTTGCTGGCTTGAGCAAGGGGTTACTCGGTCTGCTGTAGCCCCACAGGTCAAGGCACATATGAGAAAGCAACCAATGAACAACTAAGGTGTCTCAACGAAAAACTGATGATTGATGCTTCTCATCTCTCTGCGTTTCTGTCTGTCTGCCCCTATTTATCCCTCTCTCTGACTCTGTCTCTGTAAAAAAAAAAAAAAAAAAAAAAAAAGAAAGATCAAAGGTGGTCTTTGGGAGGAAAAGGAAACTCCCTATCCCCACAGGTGCAGCCGTGGGTGGGAGCCCAGTGAAAATTAGACAGAGAGAGCAGCAAGGCCAAGAGACCGCAGTGCCCTGAGGGCAGAGTGTGTTTAGGACCCGAAACGCCTCCTCGACATGCCTCCTCCTGGGTGGTGGCTCCTGGAGTACCTGAAGGCCAGGAAATGCGGCTGGTGACAGGCAGGGGTCAGATTTCAAAGGGCTCTCCTTATGTGACCTGTAAAGATGCTGAGGGTTTCTTTCTCCTGAAGGTGACAAGAGACATACATACCAGTGAAGGGTTTTGAGCAGAGGAGTGACCCTGACCATCAGGAAACTTGGAAAAGCATGTCCCCGTACAGAAGCCCACCATCTAAAATGCCAGCCACAGTGCATGCAGGGCCAGGGGCCGCTGCTATCGTGGCCATTCACATGGCAGTTCTCATTGAATTCAGAAAGACGGTAAAGAAACAGTGGAGCCAAAAACTGGTGGACCATTCCTTTATTAAAGTCTCACAGTTTCCAATGAGCAAACACACAGGGAAAACACTTCCCTTTCACTCAGGGCTCCCAAAGCCACTGACACACTCTCTGGTCCCACAACCAGGAGAATCTTCTCCAGTTTCTCCTAGAATGAAAGGCCCCACCAGTCTCAGCGGAGCTTGCAAAGTCCCTCAGCTCTGGTTCCCCATCTGCACTCCTTCTTCCTTGCCAACATGGCTTTTCCTTCAGCACTCTGCATTCTCTCTGCTCTCCCTGCAAAACACAGCTTCTTTTTTCTTCTCTCTCCTTCTGCTCTCCTTTTCAAAACTTTCTGGAGCAAAAAAAACCCAACAACTTTCTGGAGCGAAAATCTCTCCTCCAGCACACATTAGCAAAACAATGGCCCTTCCCAAGCAGGAAGGTAATTTGCAATTTCACAGATCACATGTACTACCTGGCACAGCCCAGCCCCCAACGCAAACTATAAGCGAGCAAACATAAAAATCATATTTTACAAACTTATTTGACCAATAGTGCACAATTCAGTACCTCATCACTGTCCACTGGGTCATTTGCTTACATTTATCTCAGGTGTGTGACTTTCTCCCCACATGGACTGTCAGCTCCAAGAGACAGGAGCCAGGTGTTCTTCTGAGGTCCCAACAGTCCTGTCTCACCATTCACACTCCCTGAGTGTAAAGTTCTCCAGCTCCTTGTGCACTTGACTGTGAATCACCCTCTAGCCTTGCTCCAGCGTTAGAGTACTTTGTTCTCCTCTCTGGTCCTACTAATAAGCTGGAACTTTCTCAAGGAACCAATGCCTTTGTTGTATGATATTTAGGAAAAGGCATCCTTCCTTCCAGGACCCCTCCCCTGGATGCATACAACCCTGGGGCATGGGCGTGGCCAATAGGGCAGAGGAGAGCCTGTGTGGCCACACCCAGCAACCCTTTGCTCCCTCTCCCCTAATCTAGCTCTCTGGGACTAGTGCAATGTCACACCAAGCCACAGGCACACACAAATGTGTCATAAGTAATTGCTCAAAATTCTTCAACCCAATATACAATACATGGGATGAACTTGGGGGAAAAATCTTTGAGCTTTATTTGTGGTTCAGTTGTTTGTGTTTAAATATAATTTTTAAAAAAGGATCTGGAAGAAAAAAGAGCTAACAGTTACAAGAGGTGGTCCTGGCGAAGTGAGACTAGAGAGAAGGAATTTAATTTTATTCTGTGGGGTTTTTTTTATTTTATTCTGTAGAGGCATATATAAGTTTTATCATGTAGTTTGTTTTTTTTTAAGTTATAAAAACCCTTCAAGGCATAAGTTCAGGCCCCAACTCCTGCAGGAAACCTCCACAGACTCTGGATCTGTTGCCCTGTCCTATCCCTGAACACTGCTTGAGCAGACTGGAGTCCCCAGCCAAGTTCATTGCCACATTGTAGAGCCAGTAGCCATGGCCACCATCACAGCTGCCTGGCCCATGCAGGTTCACATTTGATTCGGACAGACGGTAATGAAACAACAGAGCCAAGAACTGGTGGGCCATTACCTTTCATCCTAGCTTGCATCCATTGGGCAAGAAATACACACAGCAGGAAAACACTTCCCTTTCCATTTGGGCTCCCAAAGCCACTGACTCATCCAAGTTTCCTAGAATCAAAGATTTCTAACCTCAACAGCCTTATTCACCTCTGTTCCCCATCTCCTTCTCTCTGCACAAACTGGCTTCTCCTTCAGCACTCCACCATCTTTGCTGTCTCTCCTCTGCAATGCTGACAGCAGGAACTGAGAGAGAGAGCCCTCAGTCTGCCTTATTTTATAGTGTAGAAATTAAAGCCTTTAAGCCAATTTATAAATAAGGAAGTCTTTGATACAAAGCCACTTATCTGAGGCATAAATGGAATTCCTCATAAGAGTGCACCACCCCACATCAAGCAACAGTGAAGGGTGTGGGGAAAAGCTTAGTTTTGAAAAGATCTTAGTATTAAAAGGGTGGGAAAGGCATAGTCTTAAAACTAAGCCTTAGGCTATAAGGACCTTGCCAGCTTACAGCCTGTCTCCCACACCCAATGCAAACTATAAGCAAACAAACATACACATAATATTTATAAAGTTATTTGACCAACACACATGTGCTCTAATCTGCCTGCTCATCTGTGCATGAACAGAAGGTGAATGAGATTTTCCTGTCTGGCTCAGAATTGCAGCCCCATGGTTGGGGGTCTTTAGTGTTAAGTGCACTAATTATAATGTAAGCACCAAGGTTCTTGTTAAGAAACAAACTAGTGGTCCTGTAATCCTGACCCTACCACCTCACCCTTCCTTATACACAGACGAGATCAAAGAAGGTCATGGATGGGAGAGGCAGTCCTTGAGAAAGATGGCCGTGAAAGGGGAGGTGGGTGTTCCTGCCCAATCGGGACAACGAGTGAACAGGGCTCTTGGGGAACCACTTGTAAGGGTAAGGGATGCTGCCAAAAATGAGCTTGGCCACCCCTCTCCAGCCAGACGCCTGCCTCAAGGCTGCCCCAGTGCAAAATGTGGGGAGACTGTTCTTGGGAGGCCTGGCTATGAGCTTTTAGGACTGGAGGAGAGGGGCCAGTCTTTTGGGTCTCATGTGGAGACTTCTGAAGGTAGAGTCTGAGCAGAGCAGCCCACAACAGCCCCATGAAGTGAGAGAGCCTGAGTTTGGACAGACAACCTGTGGGCAAGGGGCCCTAGAAAAAAGAAACACACACACACACAACAAAACCTGTGTGGTAGGCAGGAGTGTCACAAAGGGCTAGGGACACAAGCCGTGAGGAACACTCTCCCAAGGGGCTTTGAGACACCTGTACTTGGAGACACCCTATAGCCAGCCCAGAGGGGACAGGAAACCACACAACAAAGCCCGTTTAGCAAAAAGGCTTCGGCCCTTTTCTGTTCTTCTCCCTCCTCCCGCTCAGCCCAGAGGAAGCGAAGATGAAGAGAAAATAGCAGAAGAATCACGGGCCACAGCTACGCTGGGGAAGGAAGAAACTTTGGATGGGGGCCAGGCTTAAAGTGATGATTTGCTCAGAAAGCCTTGCTGCTGTCTGAATGTGTCTCTGTTGTGAAAAGGACCATTCCTGAAGCCAAAGGCACCACGAAATTGTGGAGTCTGCAGAGCTGTTGTCAAGGGTGAGAAGGGAAAACACAACAGAGCGTGTGTGGACACTGTGGCTGGGAAAAGAAATTCTTGTTTTGTGCTCCTGTGCTGTGCAGGAGGCGAGGTACAGAGTTGCAATTACTCACAGATGGATTTTTTTTTTATTTATTCATTTTAGAGAGGAGAGGGAGGGAGAGAGAGAGAGAGAGAGAGAGAGAGAGAGAGGAGAGAGAGAGAGAGAGAGAAGGGGGGGAGGAGCTGGAAGCATCAACTCCCATATGTGCCTTGACCAGGCAAGCCCAGGGTTTCGAACCGGCGACCTCAGCATTTCCAGGTTGACGCTTTATCCACTGCGCCACCACAGGTCAGGCACTCACAGATGGATTTTACAGGGAAATTTATTATGATTCATAACAATTAAAAATAAGGCAAAATCAAAAGGGTTTTGAACTATGTACCCTAAAGTAGCATAAAGAAAAAGAATCAACACAATAATAAGCTACACAACATCACCAGAGAAACATCGGCGTGGGCTCTAGAGTAATAGCTAGTTAAAGCAATAGACCAAGAAAAAGAATTATGAATGTGTACAACTCTCACCAAACCGTGGAGGAACACATCACCAAACCAGGAAGCTTCAGCCTGGACTCCAATGTCGGCCACCCACAGTGCGAATCTACGAGGAAGGATTCTCTAGAGCTTCAGGGGCGGTCTGAGACCCTACCTATATTTGTAGGAAAATTGTGGCTGGAGTTTATTACAGGAGAGCACTTTGTACATAACCTCTGGGAACAAAGAAAGGTCACCACATTCTGCAATAATTAACTAGGCCAGCAATCAAGATTTAAGACCATCCTCCCTGGCTTCAGGGGAAACTGCGGCAGGACTGTTTCATCCTGCCCTGAGTGAATGACTCGGTTATTCCTGCAGCCATTTTTCATGACCCTTTTTGTTCATGTTAGATTGTGTTCAAATCAATCAATCTATCTATCTATCTATCTATCTATCTATCTATCTATCTATCTATCTATAGAGAGAGCCCCCCCCCTGAGTGTTTGAACTACTTTAGATTCCAGTTATAGACAGGTATGTGTATGCCTGACAAAATAAGTTCTTTTGATAGGAAAAGGTTGTGTAGCCTATGTGTTTGGTGTTAACTTAGTATTCCCTTGTCCAGAAGGGGAACCCAAGAAACACCTAAGAAACTGATGTTGGTCATGTGGGAGCGGGAGTGAGGGAAGGGGAGAGATGATTGAATTCAGCAGAACTCACAACCCAAATAGCCTTCCTTGCCCGGTTTAGAAACCTTGACCTCAGTTAAACTGTATTTAACATTTTTAATCAGATCAGGCGGAAGCTTTACTATAGTAATGTGCATTTCAGCTGTCCTGGGGGGGAAGGAAGTATGCTGCTTTTTGAAACTTCTTCACCCACCAAACATTCTCCCTGTTAGAATCTTTAATAAGTTCTCTTAAAACAGCTGAGGAAATTTAGAAAAAGACTGTCCTACACGTCGCTGACCCGGCCTGTGCCAGGGACAGTATCTTCCAGCCCCCAGCACGGGAGACTCCTTTCTCCTGCTCATTCATTTACTCCAGAAACATGTTGGTGTGTGTGCGCAGCAGCAAGGTGCTGGGCACCGGAGACACAGGGCCTAGTGTCCGCACAGCGCCAGTGAGGGGAGTATCAGTGCACTGGAATCACAAATGGGAAAGGAGACATAATAATGAGGACTGCTACGGGCTATAGGGACCTGTGACAGGATGACCTGATGCAGGCAGGGGTGTCAGGGAAGGGGTCACTGAGGAAGAGACATTCAGACTGAGAACTGGAGGACGACTATAAGGTAGTAGAGAGGAGAGGACCAGAGGGAGGGAGTTCCAGGCTGGAGAAGAGGCAGGAAAAAGCTTGGCTACATGCCAGACATGTGTTTCAACCCCTGAACCCGCTGACAATCAGGTGGAAAAATACAAAAAAGAAAAACTGCATTTTATACGTTTCTTGAAAGTTAAAATATGCATCACCAACCCTTTTGCGTTGCAGAAACCACTAACATTTCCCTCCCGTGCAGAGCCTACTGACTTTAAATTCCTTAACAGCACCCTCCCCGCTGGTCTGGGCATCTCCCACCTCCTTGAGTAAGAAGGCATTGATGGGTGTGCCACGGTTTTCCTTTATTGCACGGCCCAATCTATCATAATGTCTTTCATAAATTAGTATTCTTAAGTTCTCATCATGCATGATGTCTTTTGATTTATATTTATGTAATACAGGTCTAATTTATGAATCATTGCAGTAATTTATAGCTCAGATAACTAATTTGTTGACCCAACACCAAAAAGTGTAAGTCACCTAGTACTTTTCTCAGTGACACAGATGGGCCCTAAATGATTCGGCTGATTTATACTGACAGGGCATAAAACCATGGAAAGCCCTAGCTTTGGATCACTCTGAGGATTACTCTTCCCAGAGGTCCCAAAAGGAGGATGGTCAAAGGCCCTTGAACTTACCACACTCCACTTTCAGTAACTTACCCTAAAGCAAATAAATAGTAGATAAGAAAGAAATAGCTATCAACATGCATCTTGCAGTGCAATTTGGAATGGCAAAATGTTGGAAATAATATAGATGTCTAGTAAGAGAAAATAACCTGACAAAGTATAAGTTTTCAACTAAATGTATATATTGTTGGGCAACAAATAAAGAATATTTCTAGAATTCAGTGGTTCTCAACCTCCCAGCAAACATTTGGTAATATCTGGAACCATTTTTGATTGTCACACTAGAGGGTTGGGGTCAATATCCTATAACGCAGTGGTCTACAACCCCCGGGCCGCAGACCGGTACCGGTCTGTGGGCCGTTTCGTACCAGTCCACAGAGAAAGAATAAATAACACATTATTTCCGTTTTATTTATATTAAGTCTGAACAATGTTTTATTTTTTAAAAAGGACCAGATTCTGGCCCTGGCTGGTTGGCTCAGTGGTATGAGCGTCGGCCTGGTGTGCAGGAGTCCTGGGTTCACAGGAGAAGTGCCCATCTGCTTCTCCACCACTCCCCTTCTCCTTCCTCTCTGTCTCTCTCTTCCCCTCCCGCAGCGAGGCTCCATTGGAGCAAAGTTGGCCCGGGCGCTGAGGATGGCTCCATGGCCTCTGCCTCAGGCGCTAGAATGGCTCTGGTTGCAACAGAGCAACACCCCAGATGGGCAGAGCATCGCCCCCTGGTGGGCATGCCGGATGGATCCCGGTCAGGCACATGAGGGAGACTATCTGACTGCCTCTCCGTTTCCAACTTCAAAAAAATACCCCCCCCCAAAAAAAAAGACCAGATTCCTTCTGTTACATCCGTCTAAGACTCACTCTTGATGCTTGTCTCGGTCACATGATACATTTATCCATCCCACCCTAAAGGCCGGTCTATGAAAATATTTTCTGACATTAAACCGGTCTGTGGCCCAAAAAAGGTTGGGGACCACTGCTGTAATGCACAGGATAACTTCCTACAACAAATAATGAGCTGGTGCAAAATGTCAGTAGTGCCAAGGTTGAGAAAACTTGCCATAATTACGTGCAACACAAACAAGGTATTTTACTGGTATATGTGAACCACAAGAGCACAAAATTGTATCTGTGTTATAACTTCAGCTACAAAAATCGTATATGCATATGAACCAAGACCACAGAGAGACAAGATAGAAAGAAAGCAGATGTATTGTTTAAAGCTATGGACAGGTATTTAAATTTTATTTTATTTTTGCAAATCAGTTTTTCAAGAAATAAACATGGACAAAGTGTCACTGAGACAATGACTACTCGGAGACCCGATGAAATGCTCCGAGATGCCCAGGCAACAGTACCGGTCATCAGATGGAAGGACTGAGGCTCCATCTCCAGCCTTACTCAGATATTTATTAGCCAGTACAAATAACTCAAGGAAGCAGACAGCTGACGTTTTCAGGAGGTGAAGTAAATAAAGTGCAAAGAATATGCTGACTTAATCTCTGTTCTGAAAGCCTAAGTATTTTCTTTGTTGCTAAATCTTATCCTGCTGTTGTGCTGTTTCCAGCACACATTGCTTCCAATACTGGGTCAGAGATGCCCCTCAAGTCTCCTCTGCTCTGGGCATTCGCCCTAGAGAGCCTAGAGCACCTCCCTGTCTCTAACTGTTGTCCTAACTCTGCAAGTCTGCACAGCATATTCCTATAACAAAGCACTTCATGGCAAATGAATAATATTAGAGAGGAAGGAAACAGATTAGAGGGTGGAAGGAAGAGAAATGAAAAATACAGAACTCAAACACAAAACAGCTGAGGTAAGCAAATTGTTTACCAACCTGACTGAAACTCAGAATCTTTATAAAGATGTTTAAACCAAATGCAGCCCCCTCGGTATGAAATGACCCTTTTGTCTCTAGGAATGATCCTTATATGGTATTAATACAGCTATAGCCATTTTTTTATTCTTAGTATTTACATGGCATATATTTTTCTTCAATTTATTTTAACCTGCTTGTGTCTTTGTATTTTAAGTGTATTCTCTTAAACCATACAGGTTTGTGTCTTGTTTTGTCATCCAGTCTGAATCTCTGCCTTTTAAACAATATGTTTAATCTATTTACATTTAATGTAATTCTTATTTTCTACTTACCTCCTCTGTTCTCTCTTCCTTGTTCCTCCTTTCATTTGGGTTAATCAAGTATTTTTTTAGTTCCACATTCTATCTCTTTCAGTGGCTATTTAGCTATAGCTTTTTTAATATTTTGTAATTGCTCTCATAATTAAAACATGCATCCTTATACAGTCTGTCTGGAATTCATATCACACCCCTTCCTTTATAATGAAGATACTTACAAAGTATAATTCTCTTTATAGCCCTTCTTGCCCTGTTTTGCATATTTCACTTCTATATATATTTTTTCATTCCACAATACCCTGTCATCATTCTTGCTTTAAACAGTCCATTGGTTTTAAGGAATATAGAAAATGAAGAAAAACAGTATTTTCTATTTACCACTTCCAGTGCTCTTCTCATAGATTCAGATTTTCATCTGGTATCATTTCCCTTCCACCCAAAAAAACTGCCTTAGCATTTTGTGTAACCTAGCTCTGCTGGCAACAAATTTCTCAGCTTTTATCTAAAAATGTTATATATCACCTTAATTATTTCACCAACTTTTTATTATAAAGGCTTTTAAACACAGAAAAATTGAAAATTTTTACACCATATAATCACTGTTTAGATTCAACACATCAACACATGTGCAAGGCATGCATCCCAAATCCTCACTCCATTCCCTTTCAGTGCTGGTGGTCCCAAGTCTGCCATGGGCCACTTCTTCAGAAACTACCAGGATGTAGAGCCTAGCTCTGCCACTGACTGGCCATGTGATTCTGATTAGCTTCTTAGCCTATGTATCAATTTTCTCATCTGCAAACTCAGTATAAACATAACACCTTTTCCTTTAGAGTAGTTCTCCAGATTAAATGAGTTATTTGTAAAATGTGTTCTGAGTCAGGGGGTGTGCTAAGAATTCCCTATCCATTTAAATTTACAACAACCCTTTGAGATGTTAGCTATAATAATCCCTGTTTAGCTGATGAGAACAATGAGGTTTAGGCAGTTGAGGTAACTTACCCAACATCATCGTATGGCTGTCTAATAAGTGAGAGTCTGCATTCAAACCCAAGTCTGACCAGAGCCTAATCTCTTACCTACTCTGTAAATGTTCCCCAGACTTGCCAAAATGTAAGAATTGCTTGAGCACAGACTAAAATCAGATTCCAGACCTAATAACTCATCTCTGAAGGTAGGGCATAGAAATCTGTATTTTAGCGAGGGCCCTTGGTGAGTCTTAGTAGAAATCTTGGAGGCATTGTATAAGATCTACTTATATGCACCTGTACAACTACCACTAAGGACAGCCGTCTCTTATTTATTGAAACAATGTGTGCTACATGACAGCTCATGGAAAACCAGGCAAGTACATGTACAGCTAACTCTGCAAAGTGTCTATAAACTTCATGTATAGAGCTAAGTGTGGCCATTCCGGGTGCACAGAGAAGGAACACTCAGCTCACAGGGAGGGATTCCGAGATAAAGCAGTATGCGAGCCAAATCTCAAAAGAATTATAAACTTTATCCAATAAAGGAGGCATAGGCACTCCAGGTCAAACTCACAGTACAGGTAAAGGGACAGAGACACAGAAATGTGCTTCTATGTTCAGAGGACCCTATGTTCAGGGAATGCATGTGGATAAGTTGCCGGAAACCTGGTGGAGCCAGAGGTGGGGCACAGATTTGCACCTTGGTTTGCAAAGCCTGTGCCTATCTCTCGTTGTTTCACACACTGTAAACACCAGAACTCTCACAGGAACAAGGCCTGCATCTTTTATATCATTTTTCTCTCCTGCATTAGCTTCATATGAAATTGGAACAGGCTTCACCATCCCTGCCTTCCCATCCCAGGCCAGGCCCTGACTCTCACTTTCTTTCCTGCCTGAGAAAACCACTGTTACTGAAAAACCTCAATTAAATCTTCCAATGAGACTCTATGTTGTCACTATGGCTTGGTTTTTCCTTCTAACTCGAAAATTGATCAAATTAATAAACTTGGGCTACTTTTTATAGCTCTTACATAAAACTCATCATCAAAGATCTGTGTACTGATTCCCAGGAAACTAAAAAGGCAAATGCAACATAGAAAAGGAGCATGTGATGTTGGCCAAGTCTATACAAGCCATGCCTTTTTACCTAGTGTTGCAGAAAGTAGGAGAATGTCAACTGGATATCACCAGTGACCAAAACTTCTGCCCCAGAAAAGCAATAAGAAGAATGTCATCCCCTTGCAACCAACTTCGAGATGGTTGCCCAGGAGTGCTGGCAAAGACTTGGAGTAGATGGGCACCCGCTCCGGTGCCCGCCCTGAGCACCAATAACAACGAGAGCAACCCTTCCACAGTACTCACTGCATTCCAGGCACTGTTTTAAGTACTCCACATGTGCGAGTTCATTCAAGCCCTTCAACAACCCTAAGAGAGGTGTAAGTGTAAGTGTTTCTAGTTTACAAAGAGATGGATGCACAGAAATTAAGTGATTTGCCCAGTGCCATGTACTAGCAAGTGGCAGATGTGAGATTTGAGCTCCAAGTCTCTACTGTGAGGCCCTGGACCAACCAACCAAGTGAGTGATTACATGGTAACATGAAGGAGAGCCAGTTATGACCTGACTTGGTTGCTGGTGTCTGTCCCTCAGCTTAAATTGTCAGAATGTGTGATGTGGCCAGGACCGGGGAGGTGGGAGGACCCCACTGAGAGGTGAATAACTGGCAAACACCAGGCGGAGTGTTTGCTCTTTAACAAGTGAGAGCAGGAAGCTAACACGATGAAAGGAACAGAAGGATTTCAGATGTGATCCGGAAAGTCTGGAAAGATTTGGAGTTAAGCAGGGGAAGGAATGAAGGTCTTACCAGGCCTACTGCCCAAGAGGGCAGGCTGACAGCTGTGTTCCGCATGGCTGCCTATTTGGGATCCTTTGATGTTCGATTTAACTGAATTACATTTGCATTACTGAGCATCCACAACATATTAAACACTATATTATTTGTTATGAATAAGGCCTGGAACATAGTACTCATTGTAAGGTATTTTTCCCCGCCGAGAAGGAAGGAAGAGGCAAGAGCCACAAAGTGTGGAATAGCAAATGGCTTTATTGAGTACAGAGCACCCGCCCTGCAAGGTTCCCTGGCCCCGAGGAAAGATGGAGGTCAGGGAAGTTGCAAAGATTAAATCGCGTGGGAGATATTTAAAGGGGTCCCTCTAGGGAAGTGGAGCTAACATGACGTGGTGAAATCTCACTGGCTGGCAGATGGTAGCTTTTTTCCAAACGGTTCCTGCGAAGCCTCTTTTGGCGCGCTTGGTTGTGGGCGGTCCTAACCAAAGTTCACGGGTCTGAGTTCCCCACGTGACCATCCCCCATTATCCACCTACCTTACACTCATGGACCTCAAAACCCATGGAGGGGGTTGTGCTGGGGGTCAACATACCAATAAATGGCACTTATTTGTAGTATAAAAATACTGGAAGCCCTGGCCGGTTGGCTCAGTGGTAGAGTGTTGGCCTGGCGTGAAGAAGTCCCGGGTTCAATTTCCAGCCAAGGCACACAGGAGAAGTGCCCATCTGCTTCTCCACCCCTCCCCCTCTCCTTCCTCTCTGTCTCTATCTTCACCTCCCGCAGCCGGGGCTCCATTGGAGCAAGGATGGCCCGGGCGCTGGGGATGGCTCCTTGGCCTCTGCCCCAGGCGCTAGAGTGGCTCTGGTCACAGCAGAGCGATGCCCCGGAGGGCGGAGCATCGCCCCCTGGTGGGCGTGCTGGGTGGATCCCGGTCGGGCGCATGCGGGAGTCTGTCTGACTGTCTCTCCCCGTTTCCAGCTTCAGAAAAATACAAAAAAAAAAATAATAATACTGGAAATAAAGTAAGTGTCCATGGTTTGGAAAGGTATGGAACAGGCTCCATGATATATTAAATGAAAAAAGCAAGCTACAGAATATAGTATTTACTCTCCACATAAAAATGAAGGAAAATTAGAGTATATATATTAATGTTTGCTTATATTAATATAAGCACAAAGACACTCTGGAAGGACACCCAGAAATCTAATAACAGTGTTTTCTGTGGTTGAGGTTGGAGATTGGGAGTACTGGGCATGAACTAAAGGTAGAAAAGGAGAGATTCATTTGATTTGATTTTAGAACTGAATTTTAGAACTATTAAAAAAATAAATTGAAAAATAGACATGATCACAGCCCATGAAAACGGTCTTAGCATTGCCTCCCCACATGAAGAATCCCCCTGCTCTTTCTTCCTTTGTCAGGACCTCAGTGCTGGGTCCCTGAAAAATAACGATGAACAGTGGTGGGGAGAAACGGGGTAACAGGGAGCCTGCCAGGCTCCTTGAATGAGAGGTCAGATTCCCATCAGTCTGACACCCACTGAGCAACTTGCAGTCAGAAATGGCGTTGTGCCAGCTCCCTCAAAACCACTGTTGCATCTCCTCCCCATTAACCCCCTGCCCCATCAACAGCGTTAGAGAAAGATTTCAAAGCACACCCTCAGAGCCTGCTGGACTCTCAAAGGCAACAGAGGACTGAAGGCTGTGCTCAGCTAAATGTTTTTGCTTCTTGCCTTTTACTCTTTAATTACTGCACAATTTGCATTTATATGGTTTCATTCTGCCATTTTGTGGGCAGCATTGATGATGATAGGCACTCCATAACTTCCCATCATACTAGGAGAGTCAGGAGGGCGGCTGCAGTCTCCGATAAAATCCTTTCTAATCAAACAGTTCATTGGACATGTCATGGTTTGGGGTTCTCGTTATCCTCTGATGTGCGTGTCTTGTGGATATTTCTTTACACGCACCATCGTAAGAAGGTTTTAGTGCAGAGGACGCTTGGAGAATTATGCTTCCCTGCGAATGACTGTAATGACATTGACTTGAAAATGAGCCTCCTTAGACTTGCACTAGAAATTGAGCCATTCTCCCTTTATTGAAGTGTTCCAGGCTCTACTTTCCTAGTCTTGTGTCCAAAATGGTATCAGATACTCCACAAGATGAAATATGGCCAAGATACTTACAGACAATGTCAGACCACTAACAGGGTACATCTGCTATACTGGTGTCTGCAGGTTTCTCTAGTCAACACCTCAGAACCTGCTTGGAATAGTGTGGCTCACCTGGCTGATGTGGTTTACCTGGCTAGACTGGCTCACCTGGCCAGCTCCTCTGGTTGAGAATACAAGGTCAAAATGGCTTATTTATAACCAAAATACTAGGAAGAAAATTTACCAAAATATCAATGTTAGGTACCACTGGGTGGTCTGATTACTGGTGTGTTTTTATTTTCTTCTCAATTCCTTTTTTGTGTTCTCCAGGTTGTCAGAGTTTTTTAACCATTCATTACATTTCATTTTTATAATAAAATATTTTAAAATAATATTTAGGCCTTGGCCAGTTGGCTCAGCGGTAGAGCATCGGCCTGGCATGTGGAAGTCCCAGGTTCGATTCCCGGCCATGGCACACAGGAGAAGCGCCCATCTGCTTCTCCACCCCTCCCCCTCTCCTTCCTCTCTTTCTATTCCCCTCCCGCAGCCAAGGCTCCATTGGAGCAAAGTTGGCCCAGGTGCTGAGGACAGCTCCGTGGCCTCTGCCTCAGGCACTAGAATGGCCTGAGGGAGCACAAGGGAGCAACACCCCAGATGGGCAGAACATCGCCCCCTGGTGGGCATGCTTGGTGGATCCGGTTGGGCACATGCAGGAGTCTGTCTGACTGCCTCCCTGCTTCTAACTTCGGAAAAATACAAATAATAATAATAATAATAATAATTATAGCTATAGAAGAGGGAAATAAACTGAAAATGTTGTTATTTACAACTGATTCTATAGCGACAACATATAGTGACAAAGAGAAGGGAAATAAATGAGAGGCCCCTTTGATAGTGCCTGGCAGGATTCTGTACCTTTAGGGCCACCGAACAAGCCTAACTACATCAGTCCTCCCTACTACCCCCCATCTCCACTCTACCTTGCCCAACAAACATACACTGTGGGTGCACCAATGCCATCAGCAGCCACCCAGACCACAGCACTGTGTTCCAGAACCACTCCCATTTCTTTCGTGTCCAGCCTGATTCCTGACTGTCCATCCAGCCCTTCTGTTACCTCTCTCCCCCTGTGCCAGGTCTTGCTATGGCTTTTGCTTTGACTCAGACACTGGTTTCTGGTTACTTCTACCCCAGACCACATCAGGAAGCCCCTTCCCAATGCTGGTCCTCTGGTTGGCACTCTGGCTTTTGTATAGGTAATATGGTGCCTAATGGCTTGAGCCAGGCTGTTCTGGGACCCTAATTAGTGAACTGCTTAATCAAAAAAAAAAAAAAAAAAAAGAAAGAAAGAAAGAAAAAAAAAGGCATGAACGCAGCTTTTCTTAACTTCTTCCTCCAAACACTCAGTATGGCTCTTCTTTATTTTATTTTTTGTTTGTTTGTTTGTTTCTGTATTTTTCCGAAGCTGGAAATGGGGAGATAGTCAGACAGACTCCCGCATGCGCCCGACTGGGATCCACCCGGCATGCCCACCAGGGGGCTTTGCCCATCTGGGGCGTCGCTCTGCCGCAATCAGAGCCATTCTAGCACCTGAGGCAGAGGCCACAGAGCCATCCTCAGCGCCCGGGCAAACTTTGCTCCAGTGGAGCCTTGGCTGCGGGAGGGGAACAGAGAGACAGAGAGGGGGAGGGGTGGAGAAGCAGATGGGCGCTTCTCCTGTGTGCCCTGGCCGGGAATCGAACCTGGGACTCCTGCACGCCAGGCTGACACTCTACCACTGAGCCAACCCGCCAGGGCCTAGTATGGCTCTTCTTTAAACCTGAGGCCTCAGTGAGAAGGATCACCACAAGAAAGTCTTGCCTTGGGAGGGACCCCAGGGGGAGAATGAAAAGTTTGTGAGTGTTAGACATGTCTAATGTGGGGGTTGCCCCTCTCCCTGAACCAAATGATACTTCAGTTGTTTCTAATTAGGAGAAAAGGAAAGTTTTCAAAACCCTAAGTGACTGAGACTGGCTAAAGGGTCTCCCACGTCCTTTCATTCTGTCAAATGCAAAATCTAAGCACGATGTCTTGCTCTCACCTGTATTCTGCCCAACCATTTCCCTAAGTGGCAGAGTGCTCCCTTCTCTAACAGCCCTTGACCCCGGTCTGACATCTCTTCTTCAGTGACTGAACAAAGGGGTTGCCTGCAACTCTGAGTTAAATGCCCATGGGTCCAAGCAAGCTGCCCCCCAAAAGGCAAACTTGAATGTCAAGACCCTTTTCATTTTTTTTTCTGGGCAAAAATTGTGGCAAACTCTAATTGCAACTTCCTTTCTATTTATTTGGGAGTCAAGGAAACCCATTTCTCTTTAATTCATTTATTATTTTCTGCAGGATAGTAAATGCCAAATACAAATTACTTTTTTTTTTCTTCTTATGGAAGAAAAAGACAGAGTCAGAGACAGGGACAGATAGGGACAGACAGACAGGAAGGGAGAGTGATGAGAAACATCAATTCTTTGTTGCGGTTCTTTAGTTGTTCATTGATTGATTTTTCATATGTGCCTTGACCGGGAGAGGGGGGCTACAGCAGACAGAGTGACCCTTTGCTCAAGCCAGCAACCTTGTGCTCAAGCTGGTGAGCCTTGCTCAAACCAGATGAGCCCGTGCTCAAGCTGGCGACCTTGTGGTCTCAAACCTTGGCTCCTCCACATCCCAGTCCGATGCTCTATCCACTGTGCCACTGCCTGGTCAGGCACAAATTACTTTTGTTGTAAGGAATTTTTGGTATTTACGTAAATTATAAACTACATACATACCAAAAGATTAAATAAGTAGGATTTCTAAACAAAGGAACTTTAAACAAGAGAATGAGCATGATCCTCTCCCTCCCATGGTATGGACATGCAGCAAACCTCCCAAGCAAGAATGCAGTGGTTGTGGCCTCCTTTAGTTAAAGACAAGAGTTTAAAAGTATTATTTGCTCTTACAAGAAGGAAAAATCATGTATGGCCATGGAGATTAGGGCCCCATCAAGGACTCAGCTAAAGACCCCATATAATACTAACGACAGCCGTTGGCAACTAGGCACCAACTGTCATTTACACCTCTGCAGACACAGACATCATGGGTTAGGCAAAAATCTTGTATTTCCAAAGTATCTGGCAGCAAATGACATGCATGGAATGTTTCAAACACAAAGAGAAATTTTCTTATAAATGATCAAGAAAGTCAGGGCTAGACCTTTTTGTGGAAATCCAGTCCTCCTATTTCTCGGTGGCGTACTCCACCCAAGGTTCCACTCACCAGCATGTTCTGCTCACCAGCACCTGAGCACGAATACAGCCACTCAGCTCTCAGGCAGCATACTCCAATGCCCTAGCGATACCTCTAAAAACACAGCTGTCTGGAAACTCCAGTGCCAGCCAGAATGGATTAAGTTCACCTTAACTCTCTCTCCTACTGTTTGCAACTAACCTTAACCCTCTCTCCCACTGTTTGCAACTAAAAATTTAGGCCAAATGCAAAAAGCAACTACTTGCAGACTCCGAAAAGTTAACAAAAGGAAGTAGATTGGAGAAGGGAGCCAATACTTGAAGAGTGATCCGTATCCGTGAGTGAGAGTCCTAATTTTCCCTCTTCCTCCTTCTGGCTCTGAGCAGAGGACAGTGCCACTGCAGAGCTGCACAGCAGACAGGGGTCTTAAAACACAGAGGGAGAGAAACAGAGCAAGAGACACGGGAAAGGGCTCCTGTAGATTAGAAGAGCATGGAAGAAATCTACCGCTGAAATCAGCCGTTGACTTGCGGAAGTAGCAGGGCATGTTTTTCAGGGAGAGTGGCTCAATTTGGCCAAAGGTGATGCTTTAGAAAAGGGGACAGCTGTGAGTTGTTAGCAGCAAACACGCAGAAGCTGGGAAGTGGCACCAAAATGAAAAGCAGATTTGGGCAGAGCCCCAACAGCATCCACAATAATGACCTTCCCAACAAACTTACCTGATCTCCTCATGTCTCTGAGTTGAACTGTCAGATGATTCCAACTGCAGTGGGCTGGGGTGGGGCATACAGCCCAAGCTCTCCCTCTGCATGTTAGACCAGCACAGTCTAATCCAAACCAAATCAGCCTTCCTTATTTCTCTCTCTCTCTCCCTCCCTCTCCCTCCTCCTTCACTTACAGAGGTGTATTAGGCTAGTGAGTAAAAGCAACCATCTCCTCCAGAAAATTCCATTTCCTAATCAGTTCACCTTAGAGTGATCCAAACTACCTCTATGGGTTGATCAAACAAAGCTGACGAGAACATCCCTTCCTCTGTCACTTTGGCTCTGAAGATGCTGTCACTCAGGGCCTGTTTTCTTACCTGAAGGGCTTGGAGAAGATGGCCTGATATGTGAAAAGACCATAAAGCTGCCAGGTGTGACACCCAGCCAGATGTGCTTTTATCCCACATGTCTAATTGGGCTTCATCACAATCACAGTCCTCTCAGGAGGACAGGAGCTAATGCGGTCTGATGGAAATCAGAAGGCACTGCCAGCTGCTGTCTCTGGGGCCTCAGGATCATGTCAACATGCTGATTCCAGAACACAGCCGCAGCCTCACACAGGGACATCAGGCTGGAAGCAGAGACAGTTTCAACCAAGCAGAGACACCACTTAAAGATGACAATATGCCACGCAGCAAAGTGCTGGTGCCCTGCATCAGGGAGGAAAGACCTGTCCCCTCAGCCCCTCAGCCCAGCACCTCTGGATCAGATGCCTACATAGCACTCCCCAGATTGTAATAGTCACAGTGTCCCTTTCACAAACTGTGGTTCAAGCATCTTTACACCATACCGGGCAGTAGGTACTGCTCTGCATTTTTCACAAGGTGGAAACCTGAAGCTTGAAGAGATAAAGCCACCGTCATAAAGCCACCTGCTAGCACCCCACTCCCAGGGCCTGAGATTCACATTCAAACCTATTTTTCTCTCCTAACCATTCTACCACAGAGGAAAGAAAATAGAACAGAACAGGAAACAGGCTCAGGTGAGAAAGAGTCCGTTTGTGTCATTCCTCTTAGCCCAGCTAGGGAGACGTTGAAATGAGTTTTAATGACCCCATCATCACTGCCTTTTCCACGTTGATCTTCAGGAAGCAGAAAGGAGAGGGAGTCTCTTTGTACTGCTTTGGGAACGGGCCAGCCACAGGAGGAGAGCAAAGGCGCAAAGTGCAGCATGAACCCGTCGGTGTAACCACGGAGGGAGACAGGAGAGCAGGGTGGGTGAGCGGGGAGCAGAAGGACTGTGACGTGGAGCCGGCGGTAAGGGGTGTGGAGGGAAGTCTTTGACAGGAGCCAGCGCAGGCTTTGGAAGTGGGGGTACTGACCACTGCTCTGTTCCCATCACCCAGAATGGCACCTAACTTACAGAAGACAATAGTTGACTAAATGAGTAATTAAAGGGAAAATTCTGAAGATACGGATAAAGATGTGGTTGCTGAACTGTACCCTGCCAAGAGCCAACCCCACTTATCACACCATTTACCAGAGAAAACTCCTCTCCAGGCAGGGCAGGCAGAACAAGGGCTGTTGCCTCCCCACCCCCACCCCCATCACCCAAGCCAGCAGGTCTGTCCTGCGAGTCAGAGCCGGGCCAGCTGCTGGCTCAAGAGTCCTATCGGCTGCCTCTTACCACCCTTAATGAGACGTGATTGCTGAAGGGAAGCAGCTAATTGCATGATGTTTTATTAATCCTCTCTCCATGAAATATTAATTACAAAATTTTGCAAATACAAAGATATGTCTGCTTTTTAACGGCTTGGGTTTGCAGTCTTCCCAGATGAATGTCTGAGAGTTTCCTGTTGAGGGACGATGGTGACAAGCATGATGACAGACCCTGTGCCAGGAGCATAGCTGACAGCCCCAAACACAAGGAGATGTCAGAAACGCCTCTCTCTGCCCAGCAGCCAGGGCTCTGTCCAGGGCGAGGGTGGGGAGCGTGGCTACCTGGTGCTATGGCGTAGACGAGACTACGGAGGGATTTATGTTCAAATAATGGCCCACTGTGCACCATAAGGAGGTGGCACATCTGCGAGGAGAAGGAGTCAGCACCAACGTGGACTTTATTGTGACTTACCTCTTCCTTCTCCTCTTTTCCTGAGACTGTTTCACCTTGGAGGGACTGGGGAGGGGGGTGGAGCATCAAAGAGAAACATGAGCCTTAAGCCAGCTGTGTTGACAGAATTCCAAGGGTGGTTGGGTCCTAGAAGCAGAAGGGAAGAGCTTGGCTTCCAGGGATAGAGTGGGACAGGTGAGGGAGCTTTATGAGGACCCTCAGCCCATTCCTACCTAGTCCCGGAAGGCTTCAGCAGATGTCTGCTAGCCTGGAGCCAATACCCAAGCATTGTACTCCCACAAAGGGGCTTCTGCATGAGTGGGAAAAGTAGGCATGGCCACTCCCCAATGATCCTCATAGCCAGTGGTTCCACAGGAATAAGACAAATGGTTCCGAGGCCACATGAGAGGTTGCCCAGCCTGGAGAGAAGGTTACTGGACCCAAAGGGAATAGGGCTGCCCTCTAGCAGGTCCTCTAGAGGTGGAGGGGCCGCTGCAAGCACTGTGCCCACCCCCCACTTGGCACCGTCATGGAGACAAAGAGCAAAGGCCCCTGGGGAAGGCTGCAGCCGGCCTGAAGCAGCGTTGGGTCCGCAACACTTCCCATGCGTGACGTGCTGGAGACTAAAAGAGGGGCCCTCACCTCCCCTCTCGCTTCCCTTCCTGCGAACCCTTGATGAAAAGCGCTTGGAGAAGGGGGTAATCCAAGGCCCAGGCTGCCCCCATCCCCCCAGTCTAAGAAGTCAGGGCCGCAGTTCTAACCTGCACTGGAGAAAGAGATGAATTTGATCAAATAGTTTGAACCCGACGTAGACAGTTCACTGTAAGGATGGGAAAGTGGCACAGAGAGACCAAGTCACTTCCCAAGAGCCCACAGCACACGGCAGAGCAGAGACGCACGCTCTTAACCAGGCCGTCCAGCCTCCGCCCGGCAGCGCTGCTCTGACCAGAGCTGACGGCGATGACAACGAGATCACCGTGACCAACTCCTCGTGGCAGACGAGACTCAATGAAGACTTTTACATGTTTTAAGCAGTGAAAGATAACGATGCTTCTATCCTCATATATATCATTAAAATAAAAATTATAGTGAAAGTAAGTCACAAAATTTTCACATATACTAAAATTAAAATAGCTTTTCTCTATCTAGATATGGCTGCAAAATTCTGAAGTCTATTCAAGCTGAACCTTTTGAAATATTTTTTCCATGACCCTACTTGGCTGATGACCTAAATACAGGCTTGGTACCTCCTGGCCCTGAGGGCAGGGTCCAGGCCTGGTGCTTCTGTCTCCCCAGGATCCAGCAGAGGGCTTCACATGTTCCTTCTCTATGAAGCCTTGTTGAATGAATACTTAACTGTGTTTCCCTATCTAGCTGGGTTGCCAGATTAAATGCAGGCTGTCTAGTTAAACTTGAAAATTCAGATAAACAATCACTTTGTCTTATAAAGTAGGTCCCATGTAATTTTTTTAATTGATTTTAATTTATTGTGTTTACATAGATTCTAGTGTCACCCCGAATGCATCCCCCCTCCCCCATATTCCCCTCAACATCTCCCTTGCCCACCTCCCCACAGCGCCCTCCCCCCTTCCCTTCAGGATTATCCCATCCTATCATCCCCTTTCCCTCTGTCCTCTTTTCCTCTGGTCCCTTTGATCCCTCCTCTGTCTCAATTCCATTCCTCAGTTCACATTAGCCAAGATCTGGAAACAGCCCAAGTGTCCATCAGTGGGCAAGTGGATTAAAAAGCAGTGGTACATATACACAATGGAATACTATGCGGCCATGAAAAAGAAGGCAATCTTACCTTTTGTGACAACGTGGATGGACCTGGTCCCATGTAATGTTTAACCGGCATCCTTTATTTTCCTTAGCTAAATCTCGTGATCTTACCTGATAAGAGAGGAACTCAGAGAAGGGGGAGTTAAGTGGGGCCTGGAGCCGAGGGCGAGGCTGTCATTGGGAGAGACAGGCTGAGCTGACTCAAGAAGGAAACACCAAGAACAGTGTGAATGCCACCTCCAGGAGTTGTGCCACCCAGTGACCCTGAGAGATGGAGGGCACTTCTGGCAAGGAACCAGCATGATTAAAGGCCTAGAGGCTCACGTGAGCACAGCAGGGTGGAGGACCGTGAGCAGGACAGCCCCCTGCAGCGCCTATGATCCAGCAGTCATGAATTATTTTATAATAATATAATTCATGACCACTTCTCTAAAGGGGGCCATGGTGCTGCCCCACAGTCATGTCTCACACCCCGGTCCACACGCTCCTATTTCCTGGATGGCCACCTCGCACCTCCTCCTCTTTCCCCACACCTCCAGCACCTCCTCCCCATCCTTATGCCCATCTGAAAACCTGGCTTCACATAGCACTGAAAAAATAGAAACCAGCAGAAAAGAATTCCTAGGCCGCCCCACTCCTGTCCACTCGGTTACTGGGTCCCATGTCCTCTCACTTACTTGTTCAAGGACATTGCTCCTACCATTACCACTCTGTCCTTCATCACCATTTTCCTTGTCTACTGGATCAGCCCTACCCCAGCCCTTTGTAGCAAAACTCCATGAAGAGGTGACTCTAGTCGCTATCGCCACTTTCCTCCTGTAATCCTCTCTTGAGCCCACTCTATCAGGCCTTTGTCTCCACTGCTCCATCACATCTGCATGGCGGGTCCACAACGACATCTGGACCTTCTTCCCATGGATGTCTCAGCAGCAGCTAACAGGTGGTTATTCCCTGTGACACACTTTTGTTGCTCGGATTATGGGACAGCACACACCCCTTGTCTTTGCACCTTGCTGGCTGCTCCGTCTCCTTTGCTAGAACTTTATTATAATCTCCCAAAACTCTAAATATTAGAGCCCCCCCAAAAGGTTCAGACCCCATTTCTTCTATCTCCAGATCCATCCAATGTGTGATCTCAACCTGTCTCATGACTTTAAATGACAACTTCCCAAACTCTGCCTTGAAAGTCATACTCATGTAACAATCTGCTTACATTAAATCTCCAGTTGGATGACTGCCAGACAGAAGAAACTTATATCTTTGCTTCTCAGATCTTGTTCTTCCTGCCACCTTTGCCATCTCAGTCAGTGGCAAATCTGGTTGCCAAAATCCTTTGAGTCATCATTGATCCCTTTCTTTTTTTTTTTTCTTCTAATAATGTTTTAATCTTTTTTAAAATAATTTTTATTAATTTTAATAGAGTGACATCAATAAATCAGGGTACATATATTCAAAGAAAACATGTCCAGGTTGTCATTCAATTCTGTTGCATACCCATCACCCAAAGAGAGATTGTCCTCCGTCACCTTCTATCTAGTTTTCTTTGTGCCCCTCCCCCTTCCCCTCCCCCTCTGCCTCCTTCCCTCCCCCCACCCCCTGTAACCACCACACTCTTGTCCATGTCTCTTAGTCTCGTTTTTATGTCCCACCAATGTATGGAATCCTGCAGTTCTTGTTTTTTTCTGATTTACTTATTTCACTCTGTATAATGTTATCAAGATCCCACCATTTTGTTGTAAGTGATCCGATGTCATCATTTCTTATGGCTGAATAGTATACCATGGTGTATATGTGTCACATCTTCTTTATCTAGTCTTCTATTTTTTTTAACAGTGATTAAAGCTTTTAAGCAAACTCTTGGCCAATACAACAAGAATCCATAAAAGAGTAGTGTCCTTAACATGTTCACCAAGTCCAAGTTGGCCCCAACACCATGCCAAATCCCTGAAAAATGCAACCCAACCCCAGTTCAGTCTGTTAGGAGCTGTCACAAGGAGCAGGAGTCCAGGAAAAGTCCACATCCAGGAAAAGTCCGCATGGCACTGAAATTGTTGTCACAATTCTATACTTTGCAGCTCATGTCCAAGTCCCAATGACTGCTGCTTCTAGCTGGTAATGATTCAGGTAGACTGGAAAAGCCATCTGAAGCATGTGTGGATATGGAGCTTCTGTTCTCCTCTGCCTGGAGAGATAAGACCATGTTGCTTTTCCCTGGAGCTCTCTGACTGTGGCTTGGTAAAGAGAACCTTGGGATACACTAAGCTGGGTGGCAAAGGTAGATTCATAATAGAAGTTGTCAAAAGGGGGGAAAGAGAGCTCTAAATTAGGAGTAGGTGCCAGCCTGAAATATGAGTGGGGCATTGAGGTAGGAGGAATAAAGGAAACACTATATATTAAACAAAGCAGCAGAAAATAGGACTATCAACACCCACCAACAGAGATCTTTGAGGGAAGAATAAAAAACCTGACTATTCAGGCAAGACATAGTTAAGTGGCCCTTGTGCAAATGAGATCAGTTTACCTGCTTCTTGGAAGAAATACCCTAGGCTCGTTCACAGTGTCGTAGATGGGGCTTACGGCCCTGGGCACCTTCAGCCTTCAGTGGCAAACCCCAGCATTCTGGGCAAGGTTAGGTCATAGGTGGCTGGAGCAGGGATGGAAGAGACTGAACTCTCCCTTAGGGGAGTGAGGGGGAAGCTTACCTTCCAGTGTCCCTGTTTCCTCACAGCAGAGGCATGTAAGTCTGGCAGGCTTTAGCTCAATGACCTTCCTTTCCACTATTAAAGCAGGACCCAGATGGCATCCTATGAGACCCCTTTGGGGCGTTGGAGCCTTTAAGGGTGTTTCCTAAAAGCTGGTAGTTCCCCCGATGTCTATTGGGCTTTTTCTGCCTCTTGGTATCTTAAAAGCCGTGCTCAGAAGATCTCGCTGAGGGGTTTGAGGATCCCCATCCGCCTATATAAACCTTTTCCATATATCTGGAGCTATTTGGAAAAAGACAAAACAGTGTTATTAGCTGGATCAAATAAAGAAGGTAGTAGTTTGCAGGCGAAAAAGATTTGGCGTCTCCTGTTCATCAGCATTCAAAAGAAATTTAAAAATTTTTTAAGTAAAAAGCATGATATGGTAGACCCGTAGGAGTTCCAGGATATGACTACCCCCTTTTAAATTTTTTTAAATTGACCTTAAAATATTTTCTGGGTACACTTTAATAATACCTTAACTTTAAAGATTGTAAGCATGACAAAATACAGTAAATGCTTTTGCTCCATATGCAGGAACATTTTCAGTTTAACCAGTTTAGGAAATCCAATAATAGAATAATGCATACAGACAATGAGCTATAACATGCTTAGCAGCCTCTCCTGTTCTGACAGAGGTTACTATAAATACAGAATATGTATCCACTGTAATGTGGACATAGGACTGTTTGCCAAATGAAGGTATATGAGTAACATCCATTTGCCAAAGTTGTCCTGGTAGGGGTCCTTGAGGGTTAACTCCAAATGAAGGGGCAGATTGTAGTATAGGACCCCTTGGACAGGATTTCCCAATCTGCCGTGTTGCTTCCCAAGAAAGTTGTAACTGTTTACACAGGGCTGCAGCGTTCTGGTGATGAATAGTATGAGACTGAATTGCTTGATCTGTCATGGTTGCTCCAAATAATTTTCTTTTGGGTAGCTTGATCAACAAGGTCATTCCTAGGCCCTGGCCGGTTGGCTCAGTGGTAGAGCATCGGCCTATTGTGCAGGATTTCTGGGTTCGATTCCCAGACAGAGCACACAGAAGAAGTGCCCATCTGCCTCTCCACTCCTCCCACTCTCCTTCCCCTCTGTCTCTCTCTTCCCCTCCAGCAGCCAAGGCTCCACCGGAGCATAGCCACCCTGGGCGCTAAGGATGGCCCTGTGGCCTCTGCCTCAGGCGCTAGAATGGCTCTGGTTGCAACAGAGCAACACCCCAGATAGGCAGAGCATTCCCCCCTGGTAAGTATGCCGGGTGGATCCCAGTCGGGCACATGCGGGAGTCTATCTGACTGCCTCCCCATTTCCAACTTCAGAAAAATACAAAAAAATAAAAAATAAAGAAGAAAAGAAAAAAAAGAAAAAAAGGGGGCATTCCCTTGTGCTAAAGCTCCAGGGAGCATGGAGTGAGCTCGAGTATGTCCTATGAAATATGGAGCTCTATGTTGACATACAAGTCTTTGAAGAGGAGGAACTGCTGATATAGTTCATCACCATTTGTCCCTAAAACAGCAGTCTTTATAATGGAAACAGCATAAGTAAATATTTGCTGTCTGTGTATAGATTAAAGGGGGAATATGGCAAATGCTGAAAAGCCATGATAATGGCATATAATTCTAGACTTTGAGCTGATTTTAAGTTGACAGTTTCAGTATAAAGTTGTCCATTGATTTGCAAGAGTGATTTGCCATTTAGTGGAAGTTTCCCAGAGCCATTGTTGTTGATCCTTTGAAAAAAGGAACAACAATAATTTTGAGGCTTGAAACCTATAAGCTGTAAGGGTTGCTTATGCCCCTTGATAATCCAGGAGGCAACAAGATCAAAATATGGAAGTGTATTCCATGGGCTATTAGATGGTTCAGTGTGCCCAAGCTGTAGCTGCTCTTGTACCAATTGAGCAGCTGCCCTAAGTTTCTCCTGAGAAAAGGGCCATTGGTCTACCCATACAGGATTATCTGATTTCCAAGTAATTGGGTCTGCACAATGCATTATTGAGGTAGCAGAAGCTACCAAGGCCCCTATGCTAAATTTTGATATCCTAATCCACACCTTCTGGTATTAGGTGCCACTTCTATGGGAGTGAGAATTCCTCACTGTTCTTTCCCTAGACCTTTTTTTTTAAAATTTTTTATTCATTTTAGAAAGGAGAGAGAGAGAGAGGAGAGAGAAGGGGGGAGGAGCTGGAAGCATCAACTCCCACATGTGCCTTGACCAGGCAAGCCCAGGGTTTAGAACTGGCGACCTCAGCATTTCTAGGTCGATGCTTTATCTACTGCGCCACCACAGGTCAGGCTCCCTAGACCCTTGGTGGGCAAAAATTCCCGATCAAGCATCTGAGTACTGACTAAACCACTAGGACTGACAAGCAACACTCCCATATTTTTCAAAACATCTCTACCTCACAAATTAACTGGCCATCCAGGGAGCACATAAGGCTTAAAAAAATCCAGAATGACCTTCTTAATCTTCCCAATGTAGAAAACTAGAACTTTGTTGAAGGGATTTACTCTGCCCTATACCTTGTAATTCTGTGGCTGCTGCATGAGTGGGCCAGGAAGGAGCCAATGTAGCTTAGCAGTAACAGATACATCAGCTACAGTATCTAAAAGTCCTTTAAATTTATGCTAATGTATTGTTAGTTCCATTTCAGGGCGTTCCTGACCTATTTTTTTTTTTTAATCCAATTGGCAAAATCAGAGGAGCCAAATCACCAATTTTCTAGGGGCCATTTTTGCAGGATGTGGCCTGAGAAGCAGAATTAGCATCCTTATACTATTCTTCTAACTGTCTGAATTAGCCCTGAGACACATTCTTTTTTTTTTTATTAATTTTGATGGGGTGACATTGATAAAATTGTCTTCTGTCACTTTCTAACTGGTTTTCTTTGTGTCCCTACCCTCCCCCAACCCCCTCCCTCTCCTCTCTCCCACCCTGTGACCCCAACACTGTTGTCCATGTCTCTGAGTCTCATTTTTATGTTTCACCTATGTATGAAATCATATAGTTCTTAGTTCTTTCTGATTTACTTATTTAGCTCAGTATAATGTTATCAAGGCCCATCCATGTTGTTGTAAAAGATCCGATGTCATCATTTCTTATGGCTGAGTAGTATTCCATAGTATATATATACCAAATCTTTTTAATCCACTCATCCTCTGATGGACACTTGGGCTGTTTCCAAATCTTTGCTATTGTGAAAAATGCTGCCATAAATATGGGGGTGCATTTCTCCTTTTCAAACAGTGCTATGGTGTTCTTGGGGTATATTCCTAACAGTGATATAGCTGGGTCAAAAGGCAGTTCGATTTTTAATTTCTTGAGGAATCTCCATACTGTTTTCCACAGTGGCTGCACCAGTCTGCATTCCCACCAGCAGTGCAGGAGGGTTCCCTTTTCTCCACATCCTCGCCAGCACTTATTCTGTGTTGTTTTATTGATGAGCGCGATTCTGAATGGTGTGAGGTAATATCTCATTGTGGTTTTAATTTGCATTTCTCTAATGATTAGTGATGTTGAGCATTTTTTCATATGCTTATTGGCCATCTGTGTGTCCCCTTTGGAGAAGTGTCTATTCATTTCTTTTGCCCATTTTTGGATTGGATTGTTTGTCTTCCTGGTATTTTTTACAAGTTCTTTATAAATTTTGGTTATTAACCCCTTATCAGACACTATGTCAAATATATTCTCCCATTGTGTAGTTTGTCTTTTTATTCTGTTCTTATTGTCTTTAGCTGTGCAGAAGCTTTTTAGTTTGATAAAGTCCCATTTGTTTATCCTGTCTTTTATTTCACTTGCCTGTGGAGACAAATCAGCAAATATATTGCAGCGAGAGATGTCTGAGAGCTTACTGCCTATGTTTTCTTCTAAGATGCTTATGGTTTCACGGCTTACATTTAAGTCTTTTATCCATTTTGAGTTTATTTTTGTGAGTGAAGTAAGTGTGGTCTAGTTTCATTTTTTTGCAGGTACCTGTCCAATTTTCCCAACACCATTTGTTAAAGAGGCTGTCTTTACTCCAATGTATGCTCTTATCTCCTTTGTCAAATATCAGTTGTTGATAAAAGTGTGGGTTTATTTCTGGGTTCTCAGTTCTGTTCCATTGATCTATATGCCTGTTCTTATGCCAGTACCATGCTGTTTTGAGTACAATGGCCTTATAATATAACTTGATATCCGGAAGTGTGATACCTCCCACTTTATTCTTCCTTTTCAAGATTGCTGAGGCTATTCATGTTCTTTTTTGGTTCCTTATAAATTTTTGGAATATGTGTTCTATATCTTTGAAGTAAGTCATTGGTATTTTAATTGGTATTGCATTGAATTTATAAATTGCTTTGGGTAATATAGACATTTTAATGATGTTTATTCTTCCTAACCATGAGCACGGTATATGCCTCCACTTGTTCGTATCTTCCCTGATTTCTTTTATCAATGTTTTATAATTTTCCGAGTACAAGTCTTTAGTCTCCCTGGTTAAATTTATTCCTAGGTACTTTATTTTTTTGGTTGCAATGGTAAAGGGGATTGATTCCTTGATTTCTCTTTCTAACAGTTCATTGATAGTGTATAAAAATGCCTCTGATTTCTGACTATTGATTTTATATCCTGCCACCTTGCCAAATTCATTTATCAGGTCTAGTAGTTTTTTGACTGAGACTTTAGGGTTTTCTATATATAATATCATATCATCTGCAAATAATGATAGTTTTACTTCTTTTCCAATTAGGATGCCTTTTATTTCTTTTTCTTGTCTGATTGCTGTGGCTAGGACTTCCAGAACTATGTTGAATAAGAGTGGTGAAAGGGGGCACCCCTGCCTTGTTCCTGATCTTAAGGGGATTGCTTTTAATTTTTGCCCATTGAGTATTATATTGGCTGTGGGTTTGTCATAGATGGCCTTTATCATGTTAAGGTATGTTCCCTGTATTCCCACTTTGCTGAGAGTTTTGATCATGAATGGGTGCTGGATTTTATCAAATGCTTTTTCTGCATCTATTGAAATTACCATGTGGTTTTTCTCCTTCCTTTTGTTTATGTGATGAATCACATTGATTGATTTGTGATTATTGTACCAGCCTTGCCTCCCAAGAATAAATCCCACTTGATCATGGTATATGATTTTTTTCATATATTGCTGGATCCAGTTTGCTAATATTTTGTTGAGGATTTTTGCATCTAAATTCATCAGGGATATTGGCCTATAATTTTCTTTTTTTGTGTTGCCTGGTTTTGGAACCAGAATTATGCTCGCCTCATAAAACGAGTTTGGAAGTCTTCCTTCCTCTTGAAATTTTTGAAATAGCTTGAGAAGGATAGGAGTTAGTTCTTCTTTGAATATTTGGTAGAATTCACTTGTGAAGCCATCAGGCCCAGGACTTTTCTTTTTTGGGGTTTTTTTGATAGCTGTTTCAATCTCATTTGTTGTAATTGGTCTGTTTAGATTTTCTGATTCTTCCAGATTGATTTTTGGAAGATTATATGTTTCAAGGAATTTGTCCATTTCATCTAGGTTGTCTAGTTTTTTGGCATACAGTTCCTCATAGTATTTTCTTACAATATTTTGTATTTCTGTTGTGTCAGTTGTTATTTCTCCACTCCCGTTTCTAATTTTATTTATTTGAGTCCTCTCTCTTTTTTTCTTGGTGAGTCTGGTTAAAGGTTCATTGATCTTGTTTACCTTTTCAAAGAACCAGCTCCTGGTTTCATTGATCCTCCGTATTGTTTTTTTAGCCTCTATGTCATTTATTTTTGCTCTGATCTTTATTATTTCCTTCCTTCTACTAGCTCTGGGCTTTACTTGCTGCTCTTTTTCTAGTTCTTTTAGATGTAGGGTCAAGTTGTTTATTTGAGCTTTTTCTAGCTTCTTGAGGTATGCCTGTAATGCTATAAACTTCCCTCTCAGGACTGCTTTTGCTGTGTCCCATAAATTTTGAGTTGATGTATGCTCATTATCATTTGTTTCTAGGAATTTTTTAATCTTCTTTGATCTCATTGTTAACCCATGCATTATTTAATAACATGCTATTTAGTTTCCAAGTGTTTGAATGTTTTTCAGTTTTTCTGTTGTGGTTGATTTCTATTTTAATGCCATTGTGATCAGAGAAAGTGCTCGATATGATTTCAATCTTCTTAAATTTGTTGAGACTGCTTTTGTGCCCTAACATGTGGTCTATTCTATAGAATGTACCATAAGCACTTGAAAAGAATGTATATTCTGCTGTTTTAGGGTCAAATGTTCTGAAGATATCTATTAAATTGAGTTGATCTAATATGTCCTTTAAGTCTGCTGTTTCTTTTTGTTAATTTTCTTTCTTGAGCATCTATCTAATGATGTTAATGGTGTATTGAAATCCCCTACTATTATAGTATTGCTGTAGATCTCACCCTTTAAGTCCATCAAAGTCTGCTTTATATATTTAGGTGCTCCTATATTAGGTGCGTAGATATTTATAACGGTTATATCTTCCTTTTGGATTGCTCCCTTTATCATTATGTAGTGACCTTCTTTATCTTTAACTATGGTCTTTGTTTTAAAGTCCATTTTATCTGATAAAAATATTGCTACCCCAGCTTTTTTTTCATTTCCATTTGCTTGAAATATTTTTTTTCCATCCTTTTATTTTCAGTCTGTGTGCATCTTTTGATTTAAGGTGTGTTTCTTGTAGACAGCATATGTATGGGTCCTGTTTTCTTATCCACGCAGCTACCCTATGTCTCTTGATTGGATCATTTAATCCATTAACATTTAAGGTTTTTACTGATATGAAATTGTTTATTGCCATTTTATTCTTTAAAACTGTATTCCTCTTTTGCTATATTCTTTTTCTCCTTTGATCTGTTTACAACAGGTCCCTTAGCATTTCTTGCAGCCTTGGTTTGGTTGCAGTGAATTCCCTTGAGTTTTTTTTTTTTTTGTCTGTAAAGCTTTTTATTTCTCCTTCAATTTTAAATGATAGCCTTGCTGGGTAAAGTTGTCTTGGTTGTAGGCTCTTTTTCTGCATTACTTTGAATATTTCTTGCCATTCCCTTCTGGCTTCAAATGTTTCTGTTGAGAAGTCAGAAGTCATCCTTATGGGGGCTCCTTTGTAGGTGATAGTCTTTTTTTCTCTAGCAGCTTTTAATATTTTGTCTTTATCATTTAACTTTGGTATTTTAATTATGATGTGTCTTGGTGTTGATTTCTTTGGGTTTCTCCTTAGTGGAGTTCTCTGTGCTTCCTGAACATGTGAAATGTTTTCCTGCCTTAATTGAGGAAAGTTTTCAGCTATGATACATTTGAACAAAGTCTCTATCCCTTGTTCTTTCTCTTCTTCTTCAGGAACCCCTATGATGTGGATGTTATTTCTCTTCATGTTGTCACAGAGCTCTCTTAAGAGTTTCCTCAGACTTTTTGAGTCTCTTTTCTTTTTTCTGCTCTGCTTCCGTGCCTTTATTTATTGTGTCCTCTAACTCGTTGATTCGATTCTCCACTTCATCCATCCTGCTTTTAATTCCTTCCATTGTATTCTTTATTACAGATATTGTATTTGTCATCTTTGACTGATTCTTTTTTATTATTTCAATGTCCTTTTTTATATTTGTTATCTCTTTATTTAGGTTTTCATAATGACCATCTATTGTTCTAATATCTTTGAGCATCCTAACAATCGTTATTTTAAACTCTGCATCTGGTAATTTGGTTATATCTGATTCTTTTAAGTCCTTTTCTGGGGATTTCTCTTGGTTCACTTGTGTTGCATTTCTCTGCCTCTGCATTTTCTCTTCACGGGAGTGGCTGTGATCACATGCTTGGGTGCACAAGACTTGGTGGCCTTGGCCTTTGCCCCGCCCCTGTGGATGACGTTATGCTCGATCCTGAGAGTGCTGGTGAGCATCTTTGCTCAGCTGTGGGTCTCCGCCTGTTTCTGGGATTTCGCCCTGCCCTTGCAGGAGGAGCCCACTCATGGAACGGCTGCTAGCTTTGACTCTACCGGCCGGGCAGGACTGCATGCCCACACTCAGCTCAGTAGCAGAACTCCGCCTGTTCTGGGCTTTTGGCTCCACCCCCGCAGGAGGAGCTGGCTCCCAAGTCAGTCCCCAGGCCTAGGTTGCATGGGCGGGGCAAGGTTGTCCTCCTGCGCCCTTGCTCAGGGGCTGGTCTCCACCCTTTCCAGGGTTCCCGCCCTTCTCCCGCAGGCTGGATTACAGGCTGCCAGCAGCTGGGCTTGAATGCTTTTGCACGTGCCCTCCTCCCCTGCTGGGTAAGACTGAGCTCACACCTGGGTCCAGTGGTGGCCAGCCGGCTTCCACCCCTGCCAACAGAACCGTGCTTCCATCTCCTGCCCGCCCTCCAGCAAGCCCTCAGCCGCGTGGGTGCAGGCACTGAAGCTCAGATCCTAACACTCACTACTGTAGACCCGAAAGCTCCCTCCTTCTAAGCAACTCTGCTCTGAGTGCCACAGGGGGAGCTTGTTTGACTGCTCTCCTGCTTCCCTTTGCTGGTATTGCTGTTTGTGGGGGAAATATTCACTTCAGATTTGGGGAATGACTCGTCCCAGGGGTTAGGGTGGCTATCTCCCAAAATGTTTCTCCCTGTGCCTCCTAAATTACACTCTCTTTCTGCTACTCTGGTACTCTCCTCTCTCCCTGTCCCTCGGAGCCCCGGGTGAGTGGTTATGAGAGAGGAGTTCTGCGCGGTTCCTTTAAGAATAATCCTGGGTCTGAGAAATCAGACTCTTTCTCACAAACAGTATCCTGACTTGTTTCCAGCTAAATACTGCCCTTATGCCTCTTCTGGGCTCTGGGGCTGCTGGCTGGGGCTTTGTTCCTGAGGCTCAGGACCCTCCCCTCTCTGCTAAACTCAATTCCCGCCATGCGAGTCTCTCCCGGCTGCCGTTTGCTCCGGGAAGCTGGGCAGCCCTCTCCGCGTTTCCGCTTTTCCTACCAGTCTTGGTGTGGCTTCTTCAGTGTTCCTTGGTTAGAGTCCTTTTAGTTTAGTCCAAAGTTGTTTTTTCCAGATGATAGTTCTTAAAATTAGTTTGTAATCCACTTTGGTTCTGGGAGGTAGATGTTGGTACGTCCGCCTACTCCAGCGCCATCTTGTCTCTCTCGATCCCTTTCTTCTTTCACATGCCCATCCATATCATCAGCAAACCTGTTGGTTCTTTTATTTATTGATTGATTGATTGATTTTAATTTATTGTGTTTACATAGATTCTAGTATCTTTTTTTTTTTTTTTTTGCATTTTTCTGAAGCTGGAAACAGGGAGAGACAGTCAGACAGACTCCCGCATGCGCCCGACCGGGATCCACCCGGCACGCCCACCAGGGGGCGACGCTCTGCCCACCAGGGGGCGATGCTCTGCCCATCCTGGGCGTCGCCATGTTGCGACCCTCCTGGGTGTCGCCATGTTGCGACCAGAGCCACTCTAGCGCCTGGGGCAGAGGCCACAGAGCCATCCCCAGCGCCCGGGCCATCTTTGCTCCAATGGAGCCTTGGCTGCGGGAGGGGAAGAGAGAGACAGAGAGGAAGGCGCAGCGGAGGGGTGGAGAAGCAAATGGGCGCTTCTCCTATGTGCCCTGGCCGGGAATCGAACCCGGGTCCTCCACACGCTAGGCCGACGCTCTACCGCTGAGCCAACCGGCCAGGGCCTGATTCTAGTATCTTTTAAGTATACTCAGAATCCACCACCTCTCCCTCTCCCACCCTGGCAAACTACTATCATTTCTTGCTTGGGCCATTGCTACAGTCTCCTAATTGGTCTCACTCTTGCCCATCTGCTGTCAGATCTTCACACCACAACCAAAGGGACATCTTAAATGTAAATCTTGCATGAGATAGACTCTACTCTACCAGGCCCACGGGTACTTCTGCAACCTCATCCGTGACTTCTCTCATCCTAGATTTCTAGGCACCTATCCTTTCATTGGTTCCCTGAGTACTCTTAGCATATACATCCTTCAAAGAGACTTTGCTCTAGTTGACTCCCTAAATGCTGCCTTCTCAGCCTGTCACCCAGATTGCCACATGACAAATTCCCTCAATTCATCAGTTCCCACTCGGATACCACCTAAACAGAGAGGCTACACCACCCTATTTAAAATAGTAAATATGCACACACACACATAAGTACATATACTTTATGTCTTACTTGGCTTCATTTTTTCTATTATACCTAATATATGATATATACTTATTTTTATTTTTTGTATTTTCTGGAGAGAGAAGCGGGGAGGCAGAGACAGACTCCCACATGCACTCAACTGGGATCCACCCAGAAAGCCCACTAGGGGGCGATGCTCTGCCTATCTGGGACATATCCATTGCAACTGGAGCCATTCTAGTGCCTGAGGCAAAAGTCATAGAGCCATCTTCACTGCCCGGGCTAACTTTGCTCCAGTGGAGCCTTGTCTGCGAGAGGGGAAGAGAGAGACATAGAGAAAGGAGAGAAGGAAAGGTGGAGAAGCAGATGGTCGCCTCTTCAGTGTGCTCTGGCCAGGAATCAAACCCGGGATTTCTACATGTCGGGCTGACGCTCTACCACTAAGATAAACAGTCAGGGCCTATTATATATATATATTTTTATTTATTCATTGTCTGCTTATCCCTATAGAATGTATGCTCTATGAAATTAGATGCTTTGCCCAATTTGTTTTATAGCTGTTTAGTTTACAGAGCCTAGGGCACTGTTTAGACCATAGAGTCAGTCAAGAAATAGTCACTGGTTGAATAAATAAATTGATTTCCTCTGTATGATGGCAATGGCAGCCACAGGCAACCCAGTATCCTAAGTGCCTGGCAGCTTCCCAGATCAGACAGGGTACCTTGTCAACAGCCTCACGTAGGGTTTAGAACATCTCCAGTCCCACTTTTAAGTCTCATCTTATAGGTCACTTCTTCTTTGATGCCTGTCTCCACTCAAAAACATTAGGGGCTTTTGCTATCTGCTCTCACAGTATCCTATAGTTCTCATTTCAAGGTACTTGTCACATCATATTATAATTGTGTGTTAATTGTCTTCCTTATTAAAAAGCAGAAACTGCAGGACGAACCAAAAACATGAGGCTAGTGTGTTCCAAAAGGAAAATTTATTTTAAAAGCTCCGGAATACAAGATACAAAGAGGGCTGAGACCAGCAAAAGGATGACAGCCCCAAGCTGCAGGAGCAAGAATTAGATTTAGGGGTTCAGGCTTTTGCTGGCATGGGATCGTTTGCACCTGGACAAGCTCAGATGAGTATATTGGGGTTTGTGGCCTTGGTTACTGACTTAAGGATGAGCAGGAGGAAGGGAATTCTGCTACAAAAACACAAGTTCTCTTTTTGTTTTGGCTTAAGGTTTAATCAGCCTAATCCTATCTGGTGTCCTTGGTAAATTCTGAAGATAGCCAAGAGGTCAGAACCTCCCAGGAACTGGGACCTGGCTACTCTGAGCCTGTGGCTAGGCTTTCACAAACAACTATAGTGTTAAATTCCCCTAATAGTCAGGTCCCTCCCTAATACAAGCTTTTCCTTGACATTCCTGTTAAGGTAAACTTTTTGCTACATTTCAAAGTGAAGGCCAGGAAGCCATTAAGAGAGAGAATAGCAAGGAAATTAACTACAACCTCACAGTGCTTTCCCAGAGTGGGGGGAGTTGCTTAAGGGGAGGGGGGGTTGGGTGAGGGAAATGTTTACTGAAGAAGTTGCCCTAATGGGAGTTGGGTGAGGGGAATTTTTAAAGGACCTAATTTAACCCTAACACATATAAGATTGTATATTTTCTGAAGATAGACATAGAATGCTCAACAAATACTTGTTGAATAAGTACATAAATGAAGTTGAATGAGCACTGTGTGACCAAGAAGTTGGAGATAAGGGAACTAAATTTGGCATTAAGGGAGAAGTGAAATTGAAACAGGAGAGTGCTGAACTTGAAATATTCCATAATAATAAAGGAGAGAGGGAAAGAGAAAGGGGAAGTGAGGAGGGAGAGAGGAGAGGGGAAGGAGTGGAGGAAATATTGTTTTAAGTTTCTGCCAAATGTCCACAAACTAACTTTGGCCCCTTGGTGTCTCTACACACAAGCTGGCATAATCTGGTCAAATGACAGCACCTGCCTGTCTAGCTGGACTGCATTCACCTTTCCACCTGCCATGTTGATGAGATGTTCCCATGGGAATTCCCTTCCTCTATGCAGCCTTCCCAGAGGAATGGAACTAACTTGAAAACACAGGGGCAGAGCAAGAGACTCTTGCATGTTTTCTGGTTCTGCTGGCCACCTGCATGCCTCTTCTGGTACTCATTCACTGCCTGTCTAACCTCATCAATCTCCTGCAATCTACTCCCTCACACTGGGAAATGCAGCCTGGCCCACCTCACTGAAGCCTTCCTACTGACAAGACCCAGCACTGACCTAGCTTCTACAGGGACCTGCCACACTAATCCAGACTATTTGAATCTCTCTTTTCTCTGATCTTTTAAGTATTTATTCTGAAATATATTCTATGAATAATTCCTTAGTATATTCTATTGGTGTGCACATAGTAAGTGCTAGATAAACAAAAGCAATTAGCAGCAATGTCACAAAATTAGAATTAAAGTGGCCTTTCTCCCCAATTAAACAGCAGGCTTATCAAGGGTAGGGATCATATAGTTTCCTCCTTTTGAATCCCCCAGAGAACTTACCACAGGGCTAAACAAAGCTAAGTACCCAGAAAATACTTCTTTAAACATGTATTGTTTAATATTATTGTAGAATAAAGCCAAGGAGCATGTAAGAGATGGAACGTTATCTCAAAGAGGTCTTTAAAATGCTGTCTGTTGCCCTGGTCCTATTGAGGAGCACATGGTGTATTCCAGGAGAGAACCCATAATGGATGGAAGGTACGTTTCTGCTGAGTTAGGGGTTATCATGTTCCCTGGATCCAGGTGCCAGATTGATGGGATATGCCTCTATGATTTATAATACACTAATCTCACTGGAGAGTAAAACACAATTAATCTTAGAATCTTGCAGCTTGCACTTAACAACTTTAGAATCTTCCCTGTGTACTTGGCTTGCATAGCAAATGTCTGCGCCTCCCCCAGATGCTAAGACCACTAGGCAATGAGGACACAAAACACCCTTCTCTGCAAAGGAATAGAATGCTAGGGCAAATATTTGATTGGAAATTTCCATAATATTTCCACGAAAAAAAAGACAATACGATGGTATTTTATACAAGAGCTATGATATTCATTAAAGTATCATTAAACATATATAATCAAAACTACAAAAATATATGATGTGTCAGAAATGTAACTATTCAAATCCCTTTCCCTTTTGTGGTATGCCCTGCCAAACAGCAGCAAACTAACTTTGGCCCTAACAGTTGCTACATACAACCCAGCTGGCAGAGTCTGGTCAAATGACTTTGTCCCTGTAACCTATAGCTCCTGTCTGTCTAGTGTATTGCATTATTCACTTTTACATCTGCCATTTTGATAAGATATTCCCATATGAATTCTCTTCCTCTAGGAAGGGTGTCCCAAAGAAGAATGAGCCTACTGAGATCCAAGAAACAACACATTTCTAAGCAACTAAAGCAGTATGACAAGGTGTGTGCATGAGTGTCACTTTGCTCATGGAGAGTCCTGCATGTCATGTCCAAAGTATATTTAAATTTTAGTTTATTTATAACTCAGCAACCATTGTCCAAATCATACACCTTCATCAAGTTCAAAAAAGACAGGCAGACACAATAACAGCTACAAGAAAGCGCCCCATAAAGGAAATCTACACACAAATAAAAAGAGGATTGCCCTGGCCACATAGCTCATTTGGTTTGAGTGTAGTCTGGACACACCAAGGTTCCAGGTTGGATCTCTGGTCAGGGCACTTATAGGTTTCAACCAATGAATGCAAAAATAAAGTGGAACAACAAATCAATGTTTCTCTCTCTTTTCCCTCTCTCTCTACAATCAATAAATAAAAAAAAATTTTTTTTGAAGCTAAAAATGCAAAAAAACTCACAAAAAACTATATATGACAAAAAATCCCAAACATAAACTTTGGAGCCTCTTCTACTCATTCAATAAAATAACTGTGTTTTGGTACAAAATACTCATAATAACCCCTAGTATCCAATCACCCACACAGCAAGTTCTTCAAGCTCCTCAAAACAGCAAGAAACATATTAATGTTTAGAAAGTTTCTTCCAAAATGATTCGAGTGAAAAGGTTTAGTTCTTAAAGCTCTAACTCAGATTTAACTAAAATAATGTATAATTCTTCAACTTTCTGGATAACCAAAGTGATGAGTGGTTTCTAAAAACTGTAATCGCCTTTATAACTAACTTGGAGATGGGAGACAATCTTCCAAGGACTCTCAAACCACAGCTCTTCCATACTTTAAAATCATTTTAGGAGCTCAGCGGTAGAGCGTCGGCCTAGCATGCGGAGGACCCGGGTTCGATTCCCGACCAGGGCACACAGGAGAAGCGCCCATTTGCTTCTCCACCCCTCCGCCGCACTTTCCTCTCTGTCTCTCTCTTCCCCTCCCGCAGCCGAGGCTCCATTGGAGCAAAGATGGCCCGGGCGCTGGGGATGGCTCTGTGGCCTCTGCCCCAGGCGCTAGAGTGGCTCTGGTCGCAACATGGCAATGCCCAGGATGGGCAGAGCATCACCCCCTGGTGGGCAGAGCGTCGCCCCATGGTGGGCGTGCCAGGTGGATCCCGGTCGGGCACATGCGGGAGTCTGTCTGACTGTCTCTCCCTGTTTCCAGCTTCAGAAAAATGAAAAAAAAAATCATTTTAGGAGCTTTTTGTACAAACATGGCTGCATATTTCAGCTTGTTTGTCCACCCTCTCCATAAAATCATGTGGAAGAAACAAGGAAAATTGAAAAATATCCACAAACTGCATTTTCAGTGAAACTAGAAGCCAGATATAATCTGCATACTCCAAAATACACACGTAGGGGATGATAAAAATAACTGAAATCAGACAGAAACAACATGGGGAAAAAGAGAAAAGAACTTATCGATGGCATGTCTTAAAACTCCTGAAGGCAAGCAACTCACCATGATGTATGTCAGCCACATGCCTTATTTGAGGCAAGGTACAGGAAATAACAAAAGCAGCAATCACAGGAGTCCCCTGGCGCTCAGAGGAACAGAGGAGCTAAAGCCACACAAAGAATAATTGCAGTCAAACCATATTTCCAGCAATCGGTTTTTTGGATGAACAAAAAACAGAAAGAGAAAGCTTTGATTTGTGCAGTGTTATATCAGAAATGTTATGTAAATAGCTGGAACTAAAGAAACTCAACACATTTAATAAGCAATTTTAAAAGATGAACTGGCATAGAATCTATATCAAGTTACTATACAGTAAAAGCTTGAATGGAGGAGCAAAATTTACCAACAGATGAACATCATTCATCAAAAAAAAAAAATGTTGCTTTGACCAAAAATGGTATGTAAATGTTTAGCATGAGTTTTAAAAACCCAATAACACAACTATCTAAAGAATACCATGAACCAGAAATGCCAAAATTCAGGGAAGTTGTAGCAAGAAAACAGGAGGAAGTGAACTGTGAGTTTGCAGAACTATAGAAAGTACCATAATTCATAAAAAGTTCTAAAAGTTGTTGTGGTGCAACCCGCACTGAACGGAACCAGAGCCCAAATTGATTAGGAATTTGGAAAGCTTTTTCTTCACCGGCCAGTGGTCTGTCCACTAAGCGGGAAAACAACGAACAACAATGAGCTCGGGAGGAGAGAGGTATTCATTCATTTATTTATTTATTTATTTATTTATTTTTATTTTTTGTATTTTTCTGAAGCTGGAAACAGGGAGGCAGTCAGACAGACTCCTGCATGCGCCCGACCGGGATCCACCCGGCACGCCCACCAGGGGGAGATGCTCTGCCCATCCGGGCATCGCTCTGTTGCGACCAGAGCCACTCTAGCGCCTGGGGCAGAGGCCATAGAGCCATCCCCAGCACCCGGGCCATCTTTTGCTCCAATGGAGCCTCAGCTGCGGGAGGGGAAGAGAGAGACAGAGAGGAAGGAGAGGGGGAGGGGTGGAGAAGCAGATGGGTGCCTCTCCTGTGTGTCCTGGCCGGGAATCGAACCCGGGACTTCCGCACGCCAGGCCAACGCTCTACCACTGAGCCAACCAGCCAGGGCCGAGAGAGGTATTTAGAGGCAAAAACTACAAGGTTACAGTTGTTCCAGCACGTTTGTACAATATCTTGAAAAGTACACACTGTTCTAAGATAATAAACTACATTCCTGTAATATCTGCAAGGCTGACATATAAGGAGCGCATCCTGCCTCTGTTAGCAAGATTCGACCTGCTGGGGTTTGTACAAATTTGCTACTGCAGCTGTATCTATAAACTAGTTCCTCTTAACGTTGAGCTAAATTGAGTCAGGGGTCCTTACCATGGGCTGGCACGCCAGCACAAAAGCCAGCAGAAATATGAAAAGAAATTTGGAAAGTTTACAAGAGTGATTTATGGATTCTTGCTGTATTGGCCAAGAGTTTGCTTAAAGGCTTTAATCACTGTGAAAAAAAAAAGAAGACTGGATAAAGAAGATGTGGCACATATACATCATGGTTTACCATTCAACCATAAGAAATGATGTCATTGGATCACTTACAATAAAATGGTGGGATCTTGATAACATTATACGGAGTGAAATAAGTAAATCAGAAAAAAAACAGAATTGCAGGATTCCACACATTGGTGGGACATAAAAACGAGACTAAGAGACATGGACAAGAGTGTGATGGTTACGGCGGGGGGGGGGGGGAGGCAGGGGGAGGGCAGGAGGGAGAGGGGGAGGGGGAAGGGCACAAAGAAAACTAGATAGAAGGTGATGGAGGACAATCTGACTTTGGGTGATGGGTATGCAACATAATTGAATGACAAGATAACCTGGACATGTTTTCTTTGAATATATGTACCCTGATTTATTGATGTCACCCCATTAAAATTAAAAAAAAAATTTAAAAAGAAAAAAAAGAAAAGATATTAAAGAATATAAAAATATAAAGAAAAGATATGAGAGATGGAACCAAGATTAAAATAATGATGGGATTAAAGGGGATTAGAGAGAAAATGATAGCGACAGTGGGCAGGTGAAGGAGATCCAACACACCCCAGATCAGGCCCATAGAAAGAAAACAGAAACAGTGATACTAAATAAATAAAAAGAAGACTCACCTGACCTGTGGTGGCACAGTGGGTAAAGCATTGACCTGGAACGCTGAGGCCACCAGTTCAAAATTCTGGGCTTGCCCGGTCTGACCATGACCAACTTTTTACAATGAAAAGGAAGACAAAAATAAATTGAAGAAAATAATATCGTAAATAAAAGAAACATTTTATTGCAACAATAATATACTATAATATGATAAATGTATAATAAAAACAGTTGTAATATTTTATATTGTAATTATGCTTACATGTCTATTAATCTTTAATAATTGTAAGAAAAAAGTAATATTATCTAAATGAGTACTTCTCCATTGGATGAATATTTTTTGTCAACATATCATCTTGTAACAATATATTGGAAATATTTGAACAAGAAATACCCTTCATATTGGATTTTACAGCAGGTGCTGCAGCTAGAGTATCAACATTCAATCTCGACTTCTCACTTGTTCAAAAATCATTAGCAATTGAAAAAACTCTTTCAACTGCTGCTTTAGTTCCAGGGCAGCACAATGTAAATTGAACAAGAATAAACAAATTTTCACGTGGAATATGTTCATTTTTGAAATGGCTGAATATTTCCATCCATCTTTTATCAATTTTGACATGTTCGTTTTCCCATTGCATTAATTTTTCAGAATTTAAATATACATTCAGTCTTCTAATTTCTTCAAAGAGACGACTGTCATCTATTTTGATGTCTGGCATTTCTTTAGATAAAAACTAAGACAAGATTCAATATCTGTCCAATATACTTGCGATAATGTAAAAAAAAACACCATTGAAAACTATTATTTCCTGTCATGTTTATTTCAGACCATTCTTCGATATACTGAAAACATGTCTGGTAAAAATTCTGCACTTCTTTGATAAACTTTTCTGTTTTGCCAGGATTTGATTCCTCTAATTCTGACAATTTTCTTTTTATAATTAAAGGAAGAAATTTTTCTTCAAAACGAGATTTATATTGAAGGATAGTCATTCAAAATAAGACTAACCTCTGTAGCTAAAATGTGTTCACCTTCAAATTTTTTGAATAGTTTTGTAAAAAATAGATGCTTAATTATGTACAAAATATAAATTATACATTAGTATCTCAGATATTTTATTATTGAAAAACAATTCCAGGATTTTAGGACTTTGTTTAAACTTAAAAAATATAAATGGAGAGGCTCAAATAATTGTAGAACGTGCTCTATAGCAGGTGTTAGAACAAGCCATCTAACTTTTGAATATCCTAAAAGTTTTTTGTATTCAACATTTGCTACTTTACAAAATTGTTTTAAAGTAGCAACACGAATGGTAAAATGACTAAAATGCAAATAAATTGTAGTTATTATTACTTCTACATCAATTGGCCTGGCACATGACGCTGTGTTGATTGCATTTGACAAAATATGTGCATTACAACCTATCCCTAGTATTTTCTTTTGGAGGAACTCTTGTAATTTTACATACACATTATTCATCCCTTTGCATCTTCGCCCACCAAAATTTGTCTTTGTATTACCAGCCGTTAGTGCAACAACTTTGGATTTCAAATTATTTTCATTTATTACTCTGTATAGATGGTTTGACAAAATTTCAGAAGTTTCGCCCTCAATGGATTCTAAATTTGAAATTTTTACTTGAATGCCCTTGGTAACATTAAAATATCTTACTATTATTGGATACAATTTAATTTCATTATGATTTGATGCATCAGATAAAATCATTACAAATACTGCAGTTTCCAAGTCTTCTGTAAGTATTCTGTCACAGTAATTTTTAAATATTGATTTCAAAATAACCTCGTATTTTGTCCTGACACATGAAAATTTTGCATTGGGAAACTTTTGCAATAATTTAGTTGTACAATCCATACTATGAAAACTTTGATTGTGAATTATGGTGTGAAATGCAAATGTTCCTTCCATTGCAGCGAACTGTTTTTCATCTTCAGAATAATTTGAAGTTTTAAAAAAAGTTGTTACTTTACAACTGGAAGCTGATGCATCTAATGATTGCTTATGTTTGTTGGTGGTCAAGTGTTTCGTTATTGCTGCTCTGCCCCCAACTGCAATACAAAATTCCTCGCTGCAAATATTGCAGGAAACAATGGTATCTTTCTTTGATATAAGGAATGGAAATTCCTTTTTCGATTTATCATTGAAATGGCACTTTCTCTATTTTGATTTTTCCATCCCTTAAATGAAATTTAAAATTAAAAATAAAATATAGAGCTACAGGAATGATGCAAGCACATTTAGAACTGAAAACATTATTGGGGTAGTCAACCTTTTTATACCTACCACCCACTTTTGTATCTCTGTTAGTAGTAAAATTTTCTAACTGCCCATTGGTTCCACAGTAATGGTGATTTATAAAGTAGAGAAGTAACTTTACTTTATAAAATTTATAAAGCAGAGTTACAGCAAGTTAAAGCATATAATAATAATTACTTATCAAGTACTTTATGTCGGATTTTCACTAAGTTTGGCAGAATAAATCTTTATAAAACAACTTACCATAGTTAAATCTATCTTTTTATTTATACTTTGGTTGCTCTACTACAGCCCACCATGAAAGCTGGAACGCCCACTAGTGGGCGGGAGGGACCAGGTTGACTCCCACTGCATTACATCATGGTAGGTGAATTTTCCGGAAGCTAAATTAACAAAACTAAATATTATATCAAACAAAACGATTAATTTGGAGTGATATTCGGGTGTATTTATCATTTTCTAATTAAAAAATGTCTTTTATGCAACTATTTAATTAATAGATATGGTTTGAGGTTAGATGTTCACTTTAAAACTCGAATTTTTGGAAAATACTTGTAAATAAAATTATATGTATTTGGAAATTATTAAATAGATAATGAATTAATAAAACGTGAATTGTACTTACCTATGTATGATTGAATATTCACTGAGAAAGAAATGATCGTGAGTCTACAATGTTGTATGTACCATGTTGTGTTTTAGTAAAAAGTACACAAAGCCATTTGCGCACTCAGTATATCGTGTGCTCTCTCAAGGTCTCCCACGCAGAGTGCATGTGTCTCATAATCGCCTCTCGCCGCACTATACTCATGATCCTTGACGAATTGTCATGTCAAATACAAATACGTCACATCATGCAATGGATTGACTCTACATTGATTGAATACAGACATTTACAGATTAGTCTTCCAATATCAAAAAGGAGGACATGTAGAAGGATACTTTTTGAGGGAGGACGGAACTTACAAAAGAAGGACTGTCCTCCCTAAAGGAGGACGATTGGTCACCTTACTGGTCAAGACACATATGGGAGTTGATGCTTCCTGCTCCTCGCCCCTTCTCTCTCTCTCTCTCTCTCTCTCTCTCTCTCTATCTCTATCTCTATCTCCCTCTCTCTATCTCTCTGTCTCCTCCTCTCTAAAATGAATAAATAAAATCTTAAAAAAAATAAAGGCTCGATTTTATAGGGTAGAAGAGCACACCATGAACCAGGGAAAACTGAATCAGAACAGTCAACCATGAGACATCCTGCAAGGCTAGAGGGAGAAATAGACAAAGAAGGGAGAAGAGGGGCAGGGATAACAGAAGGGGAATGTGATGGAGGAAGAGATAAAGGAAGGGAAAGGTGGAAGGAAGGAAAGTATCTTCTGGGCTTCCAGGCACAGGGATAAGCCATAATTTGGGGGGAGGGGAATTTAGATGTGCCTCAGAGTTCTCTAAAGCAACACTCAAAACAAGATGTATTTAACAGCTACAAGATAGGCCAAGAAAGAGGGCTAAGGATTTCCTATCCAGCAAAAAGTATCTTTCAAAAAGCAAACTTAGCTAACAGTTGTTAAATCTCTGAATTTATGTAATATTGGCCCATGAAATTTTCTTGAGGAATTTACAAGAGAACAAATATCCATCAACCAAGAGATAATAGAGGAAACAAGCTACAGCAAAAAAAAAAAAAAAAAAAAAAAAGGGGTGAAGAGCGTTATACAATATATACCACAGCTGGAAAATTAACATTAAGCATCATATGTTAACTAGACTTATTGCAGTGATAATTTTGCAATACTTACAAATAACAAATCATTATGTTATACATCTGAAACTAATATAATGTTATATGTCAATTATACCTCAAAAAAAATTAACTAGCCTGACCAGGCAGTGGCACAGTGGATAGAGCGTCAGACTGGGATGCAGAGGACCCAGGTTCGAGATCCTGAGGTCGCCAGCTTGAGCGCAGGCTCCTCTGGTTAGAACGAGGCCCACTGGCTTGGACCCAAGGTCGCTGGCTCGAGCAAAGGGTTACTCGATCTGCTGTAGCCCCACAGTCAAGGCACATATGAGAAAGCAATCAATGAACAACTAAGGTATAGCAACAAAAAACTAATGATTGATGCTTCTCATCTCTCTTCATTCCTGTCTGTCTGTCCCTATCTATCCCTCTCTCTGCCTCTGTTAAAAAAAAAATTAAAAGATTAAGCAAAGCTGAAGATTGAGGTGACAAAATGTAAATGTTATGTACCCAGGCGATATATAAATGATATAAGTAATAGAAAATGAAAAAGGTAAGGAGTAGATGAAAAAATAGTTTTGCAAATTGTTGCAGTTGTAGTAGTGGGCGTCAAAGAACATGATTCAAAGTTGACAAACCAAGAAAGGAGTACCTGTAAACAACCTGAACAAGATAATGGTAATCACTGAGATGAGCAAAAGTGGGTGGTGGGAGAGAGGGTGGGAAAGTGAAGCATATCAATTTTATCATTATTCACACAAAAGAACCAGTCAGTCATGTCTAGAGAAATACAGCACTAACAATACTATATAAAATTATAATTACAAAGGTAGCCATGAGAACAAAAATATTGTACAAATCTTTCTCAATATTGAAACTGCAATTGTTTTAAAAGGCAAAGAAAACTCATTTTGGAACAACTTTCTAATAAACAGTAAAAGAGAAACCTAACATAAAATACTAAGCGGGCTAAACTTATGTGTTTAAAAATATATTGCAGATAAATCACAAAGCAAAACTAAGCCCTCAGTTACATACAAGAGATACACACACAAAATATAATGATTCAGAAAAGCTGAAAATAAAAGGATGGGCGAAAGTGTAACAAGAAAACTCAAACAAATAAAGCAGAGGGCAGGATATAAATATTGGGAAAGGTTAAATTAAGAGCACAAGGCATTAAACAATACAAAGAAAGGCACTGTTTATAAGGCTTAAGGGTGTAACTTATACTGAATACATAATAGTCGTGAATATCTATGCAATAAGAGACATTAGAGGCAACAGTAAAAAAAACAGTAATTATAGCAACTGCAAAGAAAAATAGGTTTTTAAAATCTGACCGGTGGTAGAGAATTTTTAATTCCTCTCTCCCTTTATGAAAATCAAGTAGATAAAAATATTAAATAAGCTTATAAATGACCTAACTATAACAAATACTCGGCAAACCTGATTGATAGATATTAAAGGCACTATGTCCTGAAATGCCTTTGGAATAAACACCAAAACAACCAACAGTTAAGTCACAAAGAAAGGAGCACTAAATTCTACCTAACAGATAGAAATGAACAGGCAGTATTCTCTGGTCAGATATAGAACTAGAAACTAAAAACAATATCAGAAAAGAGATTTTAAAAAACTTAACTCTTGATGGCCGTCGCGTCACTTCCGGGAGCGCCTGGCCGCTGAGGCCACCGCCTGCTTGCGGTCCCGTCAACCCGCTCCGGGGGCCGCGGAGCCGGGTGACCGCGCAGCCGGGTGACCGCTCAGCCGGGTGACCGCGCAGCCGGGCCGAATCCCCGCCGTCCGCACAGCCGGCCTCTCCCTGCGGCTATGGGGGCGACCGGGCGGCTCCTGCGCGCGGTGACCATCGGGGCGCCTGGCTCCGACAAGGGACCGTGTCCTGGCGCTTCACCAAACACCTGTAGCTGAAGCACCTTTCCAGCAGGGACCTGCCCCGAGGCACCATACTTCGGGGCACAGAAATCAAATCGGTGTGTTAGCTAAGACTTTCATTGAACAAGGGACGGTCATCTAAGATGATGTCATGAGGCGGCTGGCCTTTCATGAGCTGAAAAACTTCACCCAACATAGCTGGCTAGTGGATTGTTTTCCAAGGGCTCTTCCTCAGGCTTTTCCCCTGGATAAAGTTTATCAAACTGACACAGTGATTAATCTGAACGTGCCCTTTGAGGTCATTAAAAAACGCCTCACTGCTCGCTGGATTCATCCAGCCAGTGGCCGAGTCTACAACATCGAATTCAACTCTCCCCAAATTGTGGGCATTGATGACCTGACCAGAGAACAGCGAGCCTCTTGCGCAGCGTGAGGATGATAGACCAGGGACGGTTGTCAAGAGACTGAAGGCTTAGGAAGAAGCCAGTCTCGGAATACTACCAGAAAAAAAGGAGTATTGGAAACAGTCTCCGGAACTGAAACCAACAAGATCTGGCCCCGTGTATATGCCTTCCCACAAACAATAGTTCCACAAATAAATCAGAAATCAGTTACTCCATGAAGAAAAGTGCATATTAATAGCAAGGTGAGCAGAAGGTCCTCATCCAGTGCATTTAGCAGCTCCATGTTCTAAGACTGACATGTATGAATCCTTTGAAAATTATCTTTCATTTCTACTGATTTTAGTTTGTAAATTAAGGATGTGCCAAGTGAGTCAGATACTAAGATTCATCTTTTGAAATCATCTGGTATCTTTCATCCAGGTCTCTCCCATGGGTGCTTATTTTGAAAACATTAAAGATGTCTTAACGAAACTTTTGAAAAATGATTTCGAGAATAATTAAAAGAAAAATTGGTAGTAATTTAACTTTTGTTCTCTCTCTCTCTCTGTCTCTCTCTTCTCTAAAATGAATAAATAAATAAAATAATTTAAAAGCTTCATTAAATTTTAGACTGATGTCAAAAAAATCTCATCTAGCACTGTGGTACATGTTTTTGTGGTACATTATTTCTATAAAATTCCAGAAAAAAAGCAACTGGATTTACAGTTGAAGGATGCAAATTCACTGCTGCCTCTACACTAAGAAATTTATAAGCTAGCCATATGTGTTGTATTTATTTTGTTGTTAAATGAACCTTCAGGTTACTCAGAAATTTCAAATTACTAAAAAAACGTATTAATTAGCATATAGGAAAGTACTTTCCTGTATAATGATTTGTTAGAAATTGACATTATAAGTCTTGAAAAAGTACCAGAGTTGAATTTTCTAAGAAAAATATAAAGCCTATGTTTTCCGATGTTACTTGGGGTAAGAGATGTACTTTTGGATCTATTTGCCACTTTCTCTTCTAGATCAAAATGTAACATTTACCTTGATGGGTAACATATTAAAGTAGAAAAAAAAAGAATAAAAAGAAATCCATGGCACCAGGCAAAGTAAGCACGCTTTGTCATTAGGAAAAAGATCAGATTTGCCCGGGGAAAATTCCCTTGACAAATATAGCAACCATAATTAGTAAACAGGTTGGGCAATGAAAAGGATATACATGCCAGGTTAAAAAGGACTGGGAATCTAATTGAGTTTGCTGAAGAGTTTATTCATAATCAAAGAAGTTGACACCTACTTGCATTCACTGTTGTCCTATCTTGAGAGTAAAGAAGTCTGTTGGTGAATGTAAACTAAGCAGTCATTTTAAACCAAAATGATTCCTCAGTGGGGCATTAGAGAGTGCATGCTTATGTACTGTGTGGCCTGGTAGAAAGAGTGGAGCAAGATGAGAAGTGGAGAAAACTGACTGTTATCTTCAGTGGGATACTCACTCTTACTTTACTTGTTGCCAAATCAAGTGAAACAAGTCCTTGGACAAGCTTTTATTAACTGCCTTTGGAAATTTGGCCCATTTTATTCTAGGCATTTAAAATGCAATTGCCAATAAATGGTTCTTATGTATTCTGTGGGGGGTGGGGGGAATCTCATTTTCCTTTCTTTTGATTTTTTAAAAACTTCAATATGATCTTTCAAAATAGACTAAGGCTTTTAAAAAGGATTACAGTAAACATTCCATTCTTTATAAAACTTTCTATAATTCCTTATTTGAATGTTAATATTAGGTGCTTTCTAAAAAGGTTGTGAACTATTAAACTTATAAACTATCACTAAGTTATCAGGCATATGTTAGTAAAGAATACAGTTATGTTGTGGAACTGTGGGTGTCAATCACTTGGTCACTGGTAGTTCACAGGGCCCACTCCACTCCACCTTCTGGTCTGCTGCCCTGATGACTCAGTGGCTTCTGAATTAGTGACAGGTTTCCCAATAATTGTCTTAAAATAGTGTACAGGCTGGTTTCATTTCATGTTGTGTATACTTTATCTCCTGATATAGTATTGTAGCCATATGGCCTCCTTGACACCCTTAGATTTAGAATTAAAAACAGGGGAGCATGAATATGAAATTTAAGGCTCTTCTTCCCAGTGACCATTACCTCCTCACCTTCAAAACACTTAACTCAAAGTATTGCACAAACATGCATTCCACCTGCACTATTGCTTTTTTCTTTATTAACTAAACAAAAAGAGCATGTTATGCTGAGTTATTGTCACAGAAGTTCTGATGAAGATTATCAGTGCTGAGGAGTGCATATTCTAAAAAATGCTATAATGACCATTACTATGATTTATGTGCCACATGGAAATATGTCTGGAGCTGAATGCCATGGCTAGAAGCTACTATGTCTTAGTTAAAGGCTAATGAGAACAGTACTTAAACCCATTACCCTATTTTCAGGAATAACATAGTTATTTTGGTATACCTTTCATAAGCACAGTATGTTATGGGATATGAAAATTGGCAGTACCATCAGAAATTTTACTTCTCAGTTCCATTTTAAATAGGTTAACTACTGGCTTAAATTTCTGACCCTGGCTATTTGGCTCAGTGGTAGAGTGTTAGCCTGGCATGTGGATGTCCCATGTTCAATTCCTGGTCAGGGCACACAGAAGAAGTGACCATCTGCTTCTCCACCCTTCCCCCTATCCTTTCTCTCTATCTCTCTCTTCCACTCCCACAGCCAATGCTCCATTGGAGCACAGTTGGCCCAGACGCTGAGGATGGCTCCATGGCCTCCGCCTCAGGTGCTAGAATGGCTCCAGTTGTAACAGAGCAACACCCCAGGTGGGCAGAGCATCACCCCCTAGTGGGCATGCCGGGTGGATCCTGGTTGGGCACACGCGGGAGTCTGTCTCTCTGCCTCCTGGCTTCTCACTTCAGAAAAATACAAAAAAAAAAATTCTAACTGCCTGCCTATAGCTACCCACCCCGCACCAGCTCTTCACAATAGCATTCCAGCAAAGAAAAAAAAATATTTTGGATATTTATACGTTGTGACAAAACTTACCCATGTTAACAACAAATTATAGTAATTACAGACATTAGATTAAATTGTTGTAATACTTGCAACCAACAGCAAGAATAAATTTGTATTTTAAAACATGAAAAAAGAATTTAACTCTTAATCCCTGGTTCAAAGAGGAAATGAAAATTAAATTTTCAGAAAACAAGAAATATAAAATATGACATACCAGCACCTATGGGATGAAACTAAAATAATATTCAATATAATTTATAAATAAATTATTTACAAATAGAATATGAAAATTAAAATAAATTAATTAAGCATCTCAAATAACTTAAAAATAAATTTAAAGAGAGCAAAACATGGCATTATCAATGATATAACGCTGAAATGAATTTTTGAAAAATAGTAAAACAGATCACAACATATACAGAAATTAAAATGTATCACAGACCTACATGTAAGAGTTACAACTACTGAAGTTTTAGAATAAAGGCATAAATTTTTACCACCTTAAATTAGGCAATGGTTAACAAAAGCACAAGAAATTGGACGTCATCAAAATAGAAAAATTATTGCCAGTGTGTTTCAAGCCTGTTGGCCAGCAGGCAAGAGGAGAGGGATTCTGAGTCCATGTCTGGTGCCCACAGATCTCCCTAGAGGCACCATGCTTTCCACTCCACCCCCCAGCTGAACTCAAGAAACTCACAAGTCTTTTGGCCAAGTTAAATGATATGTGTCCATGGCTTCCACCTGCTCACCTGGAAACTCCCCGAAAAGAAAGTGCATGTTTTTTTTTTATGCTGAGCATATAGTGGGTCTTAATAATTGCCTTATGAATGAGTGTTACGGACTGAACATTTGTGTTCCCAAAAATGCTATGTTGAAATCTAATCAATGTGACAGTATTTGGAGGTGAAGCCTTTGGAAGGTAATTAGATTTAAATATCATGAGGGTAGAGCTCCCATGATGGCATTAATGTCTTTGCAAGAAGAGGAGGAGAGATCAAAGTTCTCAGTCTCTCCACCCTCTCCACTGTGTGAGGACACCGCTGTCTGCAAGCCAGGAGGAGGGGTCTCATCAAGAACCGAACCTGTCAGCACCTTGAGCTTAAACTTACCAGTCTCCAGACTATGAGAAATAAGTGTTTGTTGTTTAAGCAACCCAGTATATGATACTTTGTTATAGCCACCCAGAATAACTAAGATAGCATGTGTTGATTAATGTATGAAGGCTTTGGGTCCTTTGAGAGTTTTTGTGTTTCACCTTCAAGAGACATCATATTAGACTTCAGTGGAGTTGTAGCAAAAGTACAGGGCTATTCAGACAGTGCATCAAGGCCACCTAGCCTGGTAAGATAGATAGATAGAGAGAGAGAGAGAGAGAGGGCTGGAGCTTAGCTCTCCTGATGTCCAGGGCAGAGCCTTTCCCATGTCACTGTGCTGCTTGCAAATGACTCACTAATGCATGTCAGATGCTACCAAGATATCCTTCTGTGAGCCAAGTGCCTATGTAGGGAGCCAATGAAACCCATCTGGGCCCTGGTCCTAGCTTCACTGCTAGAAGCTCCCCATCATACAAGTCACACCCTTCCTGAACCTCAGTTTCCCCATCCTGTACAACATAGATATAAGAGCACAGAAATGCAGAGATTTCTGTCTGCTCTAAATTTTTCTAATTCAGAGACTGACTAGAGAAGAATCATTATAATCAGCATTGTCACCTCTTCATTAGCCCCTACAGATGAGTCAGAGTGTTTGGACTCGGTAGTTGGATGTGTAAATGATTGAATGGGAGCCTTCTCAACAAAGAGAACAGAGACAAATTCAAAGATTACTTCTGAATAGGCTGTTTCTTCAATATACATATCTGTCAAAACTGACAGATATAATCAGAAAAGAGAGAAAACCCCTGAAAGCCTCCCTGAGTAAATCCTAGAGCCACTGTGGTCGACCCAAATCAGGAATTCCTCCACAGGTTTCTAGAGAGAATTAGCCACGAGACACTGAGTCATGCCTCAGATCCCTTCCCATCATTCCCCGGATATCAATAAACAACTAAGGGTGCTACTAGCGCAAGAAACTCAACATCGCCAAACTCCCTGCGCCTGTGGGGGCAGATAGAGCCACATAAACAGAAATGACTAAAATTTTATGGGCTCCTATCACCTCCAGTCTGCTCATACAGGAACACCAACACCCTGCAAAATTACCCCTGACCAGACCTGCATCATATGTGCTCCCCAACACCAGAGGTAGTGGACTACTGTCAGGTGCCACTGTTGCCCCACTCACGTTCACCAGGCATCTGCCAGCTGACTCAAACAAGCAGGCTTGCCAAGGCGTTGCCTCTCATCTGGTACGAGTGAGGGAGACCAGATTGCACAGAAATTACTCCATTCTTTCAGAAACCAAGAGTCCAGCTTATCGTGCCTGCATCCTTCCTCCCTTAGATGAATCTGTCCAAGAATCTCTAAATCTGTAAATGGGCTGCTGGCAGGCCTATCTATCCATGTTCTAGTCACACTTAATTTCTCATTGAAACCCTGGCTATAAAATTCCCCTATCTGACTCCCCTGGTCAGCGTTTCCAATGGCTCCCTGTGTCTTCAGGTTAGATATCAACTCTCTGGTGCAGCACATAGAGCCACACTACCTGCCTGGAAGCATCCTTGGCACTAGAGGTTCATAGAAGGTGAGAGGTATTCTCTGGGAGACAGTGTGATGTGGGGTTATAACCCCATGTAGGCATTGATGGAAGAATCTCAATAGCTGCTTGGCCACAAGTCCTTTGCTTGTTAGGAGATCATCCTAAGCTTTATCGTCCTGCTTCCCATTGACTCCTGCAGGTCTAGGGGGCCACTCTTGACCAGCTTAGCTGCTCACCCACCAGTTTCTGAAGGAGCAACCTTCAAAGCCCAAGAAATCAGCCACTGAAGACCTGCAACTTGGATTAAAGCCAAGGCTTACTTTATCTGTCACCATGGTGGCCTCCATGTGGAGTTTAGCCATGTAATACCAACAATGAACGGATCTCAACCAGATACTCTTTTTCAGCTCACCTGACATATGATTCTGTGTAATCAATCAGATGTCAGCCCTCCTCCAGTGTCAGGTCTGCTCCTCTTCCACATCTTATCCACTGGGGAATGGTAGAAGGGGACAACAGGACCATGGCATGCAGGCATCGTGAATGTGGTACTATTCAAGTCTCTCCTGAGGCTTGCGTTCGTGATGCTACCTTCACATCCACTTATCTAGTCTGTCATACATTTATTATATATATATATTATATATATATAATATATATATTATATATATATTATATATATATAATATATATATTATATATATTATATATTATATATATATTATATATATATAATATATATATTATATATATATTATATATAATATATATATTATATATATATTCAGTGAGAGGAAGAGAGGCAGAGACAGACTTTCTGCATGTGCCCTAATTGGGACCCACCCAGCAAGCCCACAAGCCCACTAGGGAGTGATGTTCTGCCTATTTGGAGTATTGCTCCATTGCTCAGCAACTGAGCTCTTTTTAGGACCTGAGGCAGAGACCATGGAGTCATCCTCATGCCTGGGACTAACTTGCTCCAGTTGAGCCATGGGTGCAGGAGGGGAAGAGAGAGAAGTGAGAGGGGGCAGGGTGGAGAAGCAGATGGGCACTTCTCCTGTGTGCCCTAACTGGGAATCAAACCCAGGATACCCACACGCCAGGATGACGTTCTACCACTGAGCCAACTAGCTAGGGCCTGTCATACATTTATGAACCTCAGATTCTTCATCAGTAAAATAATTTTATAATACAAACCATATCAGCCTATCCCAAGGAAAATATGAAATAATATGTCAAGTCATTAGGACTCAGATCATGGGAAACCCCATACTTTAAACCTGTGCTGAAAATAGAAATATAATACAAATCACATATTAATTTTAGATTGTCTTATAGCCTTGTTAAAAAAGTTAAGTAAAAACTTATTTAAATAATATTTTATTTAATTCAGTATATCCAGAATATGATCATTTCAACACATAATTAAAAATCTAATTATTTCATTGGTGGTTTTGCTTTTGTACTGGATCTTTGAAATTTGGTATGTATCATACACTTACCATATATCTCAATTCAGACTGGACACATTTTATGTACTCAGTTGCTACATACATTTAGCCATTGGATGCCACACTGGACAGCACAGCTGTAGTCTAAATTTGGGCTCCATTCTATGGAGAGCAATGATGGATTTTTGCACACACACACACACACACACACACACAGAGTTTAGGGAGCTTTAATGAGGCCTTGGAATAGGGACACCATTGTTCTGCCTCAGTGGTTCAAGCAATAGACCAAGAGAGGGCAGCTCTATTTTCTATCTCCTTGACACTTACACAGAACCTGACAGAGAGTCCTTGGTAACTGTGTTGGGTGAAACAATCAATCAACAAATCACTAAAACAGGCAGCTGCCTGGATCTGTAGAGAAAGTTAAATGGAAGGGTCAAGATCAATCTGAAGGTCAGAGCCTGGAATTGGGGCAGCAGGATGGAGTGCTATGAGAAATAAAGAGACTGGGTGAGAAACTGGAGAGGTGGCAGATGACTCTCACTGTAGACCTGCATTCAACGTGACAAGAGGCTGCTGAGACTAAATGACCGGTTAGAGAGAATGTGGCACTGGGGTTGGACGATGAAAGTCACTTGGGCAACGATCACCAAGTAGCTGGGAGGTGTCAGGCACTCCTGAGCCACTGGGAGGGTAGTGGTCATAATAAGTAACTGAGACGACAGTGAAGGCTTAAGTACATGTGACAATGAAAAAAAAATCATGTTCATGTGGACGTAGGTTTCAGGCGCTTGGAACAGCTGGGAGGGTGGCTGGACACAGGAGAAGCAGATTGGACAAGCAAGGAGCTGGCGTTAGACAGCCCGATTGTTGACGCAGCAGGCAGCTATCTTCCAGCGGCAAAGCCCTGGTCAAACCGTTTGCATTTCATTATCCAGTCTTGCTCCTGGGGGACCTGGGGTGAGACTGCTTAGCACAAGCAGCTGCTTTCACTTTAAACTATTTTAGATCAAAGCTGGAGGCATATAAGCTCTCTGTGTGACACCAGTAATGAAGAAGAAAGTCTCCCAGCAGCTCATAAAATAAATAAATAAATAAAAACAAAAGGCTTTGATACTTACCCGGAAGAAACTTGCTTCTCAGTATTTGTGACTTCCGTTGTGCATGTGTGTCAAGGACTGGAAATGTCAGGGGCAATAAGGTAATAGTGCTGGTCATTCCAGGACTGACACATGCTTAGGTTGCTGCCTAAGACAGGGACTTGGCCTTTGGACCCCAAAAAGCTTCCTAAATGACCCAGCCCAGGCGCTCACGCTAACTCCAGACATCATCCTTGGGGAGAAGACGAGTGAACTGCTCCAGGAATAGAAAATACCTGTTCCTCTGATCACAGAGATGGATCTCAAAGAACTTGTGTGGCCGTTCTCTCCTCTGAGCCTCGTGAGAACTCCTTCAATCAACAAGATTTGACAGGTGAAAAAACTGAGGCTCAGAGAAATTATGTTGCCATTGCAAGTGAAAGAAAACCGAAACCCAAAAGGAACTGACAGGCACACCAGAAAGGCAGGGGTGCCTGGCCTGAAAGCCTGGACCCAAGGACTTGACCACCATCAGGAAGCCCTCACTCTTTGCCTCTTATCTCTGCTTCTCTGGCTTCATTCTGTCCAGCCAGCTGCCTCCGCAGCTCCAAGCTAACATCCTTACAGCCTCACAACAGGTGAGGAAAGAAAGTCTTTCCTGCCAGCCTCAGTTAGCACAACCTTAGGGAAAGCACTCTGGTTGACCAGGTTTGGGTCACATGCCCATTCCTGGGCTACATCTGTGGCCATGCCATGGAGAACCATCAGTGGCCTGGCCAGGTCAACACCCTTCACCCACTTCCATGTGGGTGTGTTTTTAGACTAAATAAGAACTGTTGCTGGGCAACCAAGAACAGTAGCCTTTACAGTCACTAATAGAAAAACCACAACAAAAGGCCAGAAAGCCAACCTTCTGGCTTGGACCTCATCCATTATTATAAATTCAATAAATATATATTGCATTAGCTAGGCTCCAACAACCAAAACAGATGTGGTTCCTGTCCTCGTGGGCACACAATCTAGGGATAGAGGCAGACAGTAAACAAATAAACAGATAAATAATTTGCAAATTGTGACAAGTGCTATGAAGAAAACCGACAGGGTGAAGTGACACAGAAAATTGGGGAGCTATTCAGACAGGATATTTAGAGAAGGTTCTCAGAGGTCGAGTAAGTTGTAATCAAGACTGAAAAGGAGCTAGCCGGAGAGAGTGAGGGGAAGATGATTCGAGACCCAGGGAGGGAGCTGCGTGTGCAAAGGCCCTGAAATAAGAAAGACTCTGTCCTGTGCGGGAGACTAAGAGAAGTCCAATGTGTCCCGAACCCGGTGGGCAACGTGGGGGTAGACAGACGTGCTGCTGCAGAGCAGGTAGGTGCACACACAGGGCCTGCCGTGACCTGGAAAGGAGACTTTACTCTGAGGCACTGCAAGGCCATTAAAGAATATTTAAGCCTTAGAGTTCTTTCAAATGATTTGTATTTTACAAGAGTAGAAACAGACAGGTTGGGTAAGAGGCTGTGATTGCAGTAATCCAGCAAAAGTTGATGTGGCTGAAATTACAGCAGTGGCAATAGAAACAGGAAAACTGAAAAGATGAGAAATACATTTAAAGAGACAGGGCTTGTCTGATTGGGGGCTCGGCCTGAGGAGAAGGAAGAAGCACAGAGGATGCCCTCGCAGCCTGGTGAGGCCATTCACTGGAAGAGGGCAAACTGGAGTTAAACAGGTGGAATGTGGTAGAGATGGAAAACTTAGCCGGGCAGCTAGTTTTTGAGGTGACTCTGAGATATCAAAGTATTATTCAGGTAGTTGGATATTTAAGTCTGAGATTCTTTAGGAATTTGGGCTGGTGACAGAAATTTAGAAGACACCAAAATGATATTGAAAACTGACGGCATCAGTGAGATTAGTTAGGGAGTGACTATAGAGATGAATGAGAAGAAGCCCTAAGACTGACTCATAGGAAATTCAAAACCACTAAAGTAGAAGAGGCGAGCCAATGAAAGAGGCGGGAGAAGATGAAACTAGGAGAGAATGATTCCATAGACACAGGGGATGCAGTGGTGTTAAAGCCACTGAAAGGTCAAATACGATAAGAGCAGAAGAATGCCATTGAATTTGGCACCAGGGAGACCTTGGAGAATTTTGTCAGGAGCAGTTTTGATAAAGGATAGACGTGACATCCAGATAGAAGGGGGTTGGAAAGGGAGCAGGGAGGTGTGGAGAATGAGGACGGAATGTCTACACCCCGCCCCTAAGGTTTTGTGAGAGAAGCACAGAAGTGGAATGGTACCTGGAAAAGATTCAAAGTCAAAGGACATTTTAATGAACTGGAGACAAATATGATACAAAGAAGCACTTCTTTTATCTGCTTTATAAATTGGCTGTCCTTAGTGAGTTCTCATTTGAACAGTGTTCTCAGGGTTTACAAAATGTAGCCATGAAACTGGATGTTCCTCAAGGTCCCTTCCATACCTGTCATTTTAAAATTCTACAAGAATTCTATTTTCAAAGTTCAGAAAGAAAATATGCCAGACTGGTGCGTTTGTCTACTTGGGCTGTCATATTAAACTGCCATAGACTGGGGGCTTAAACAACAGACATTTATTTTTCACAGCTCTGGAGGCTGGGAAGTCCAAGATCAAGGTGCCAGGAGAGTTAGTAGCTGGTGAGAGCCCATATCCTGATTCATAAGTGACCATTTTTTTGTTGTATCCTCACATGGTGGAACAAATAAGAGAGCTCTGTGGAGTTTCTTTTATCTTTTAAAAAATATATTTTTTCAAAACAACATAAAAAGTGAGTGTATTTAATCATTCTAGGCTCATAGAGTAAATGGATGAGTGGAACAATAATTCATACTATAGCATGTTTAATAAACTGGTCACAGAGAAAGTTAGTTGAAGGAAAGTAGAAGAACTTTGTCTTTTAGGAACTGGACCCAGCCCTGGCCGGTTGGCTCAGAGGTAGAGCATTGGCCCAGCGTGTGGATGTCCTGGGTTTGATTCCCAGTCAGGGCACACAGGAGAAGCGCCCACCTGCTTCTTCCCCCTTCCCCCTCTCCCTTCTCTCTATTTCTCTCTTCCTCTCCCGCAGCCGTGGTTCCATTGGAGCGAGTTGGCCCTGGGCACTGAGGATAGTTCCCTGGCCTTGCCTCAGGTACTAAAATAACTCAGTTGTTGGGCAACAGCCCCAGATGGACAGAGCATCGCCCCATAGTGGGCTTGCTGGGTGGATCCCAGTTGGGCGCATGTGGGAGTCTGTCTCTCTGCCTCCCCACTTCTCATTTAAGAAAAATAAAAATGAAAAAAGATTTGGACCCGAGGGAGTCCATAATCATCTGGCATTGCTCAATGTTGTGCCTATGGTTAGAAATGTACGTGATGGGAACCCAGGGATCTTCCTGAGTCTTCTAAGGTCTGTCAACTATGGCTACAGTGTAACCCTGCGTTGAGTTACTCTCTGTACTATGCATCCACCTGCATAAGTTCCTCTGTGTGTGCATGGCAATCGTTCAAACCTTGAATGCTTGGTGATCTTTAGAGCCAGTCCAAACTTCTGCCCCAGTTTCCCAGTTTCATTACACAGTCAGTTGTACATGGGATACACTTGGCATAGAGACAGTTTGTTACTGACTGAAGTCCAGTTTGGCCTTCATAGGAAAGTTGACAAAGTTAGTATCAACCAGGATGGGCCCAGCTACGGGTTATATTGAAAGAATAAGCAGGGTGTTGGGAGGCTTCTCTTTTCTTGAGTGCGCTGGGATCTTTCTTTTCTTTCTTTTTAGGTTTTAATCTATTTTTTTTTAAGCTTCTGATCTCTGAGACTAAACATTCACTTCATGGTCACATACTTCCTTGTTCTGCTTTCCTGTGTTCACATTGCACTCTTGTTTCTTCCAGAAAAATTCTGGAGTCTCTTTTATAAGAGCACTAATTCCATTCAGGAAGGCTCCGACCTCATGACTTAATCACCTCCCAAAGGGCCCATCTCCTAAACCAGTGGTAGTCAACCTGGTCCCTACCGCCCACTAGTGGGCTTTCCAGCTTTCATTGTGGGCTGTAGCAGAGCAACCAAAGTATAAATAAAAAGATAGATTTAACTATATAGTAAGTTGTTTTATAAAGATTTATTTTGCCAAACAGCGAAAATCCGACATAAAGTACTTGGTAAGTAATTATTATTATATGCTTTAATTTGCCGTAACTCTGCTTTATAAATTTTATAAAGTAAAGTTACTTCTCTACTTGATAAATCACCATTACTGTGAAACCTGTGGGTGATTAGAAAATTTTACTACAAACAGAGATACAAAAGTGGGCAGTAGGTACAAAACTACCCCTGTCCTAAACCATCACATTAAGCATTTGGTTTCAACCTGGGAACTGAGGGGAGGAGGGCACACACAGCATTGTCAGTAGTTACCGGCATCCAATCAGCTCCTTCTCCTTGTCTTCTCAATTCATTTGGTCATTAATTTAGTCATCCCTTTCCCAACAAGGTGAGCAACATAAGGGCAAGGACTTTTGTTGTTGCTCACAGACAGGTACAGAGAAGGTGCTCAAAAACATATTTGCTAAATGAATAAACAAATGGATGGATTCAATAATTAGTCACACAGTGCCTACATATGTGGATCTCATTCAATATTCACTCAACAAACATGAAGCAGCTAACATGTGCCAGGCCCTATGCTAAGCACACCTTATCTCATCCTTAAAGTGGGAGAAATAAGACTCCGTTCAACCTGCTTCACAAGATCATTATTACGGGATTCAAAAGAAAAACATGGGTGAGAAAAAACCTTTGCAAATAGTAGAGTACCTTAGAATCATAAAACATTATCATGAAACATGACTTTCGCACGCAGGAGCTCATAGTGAAATTGGGGAAACGTGTAAGAAACACGGGAGAGGGATGGAATCACCGTTCAATGGGCCCCAAAGTCTGCATCAGGCACTGGGGCGCTTTACATGCCTTCTTTCATCTGTTACACCCACACCCTGTTACTCTCATGATGAAGGTGCAGAGACATGTTTGAGAGGTTAAGTAAATTGTGGAATCTATTCAGATAGAGTCAAAAATGGATGAAAAGCTAGATCTGTCTATTTTCAAAACCCTACCCTTTCAAAAATATTTTCTTTCACCTAGAAGTAAATCCTGGGAAGCATTCAAAGTCATGTCCCTGAATCCTGGGAATGGGATGGGTGAGGAAAATGGGAACGACTATTTACTGCGTGCTTACTGAACACTAAACTCTGTGTATTACATCAATTCTTATTTGTGATATAATGTCTACCTCATTTTTTCACACTGATGAAAATGTCAACTGAAGTTCCCAGTCCACTGATATTTACCTAGATTTGGCTCAAGAGGTTCCCAGGGAGTTCACACAAACACACCTCACCACACTCAGCACCTGTGACTTCTCTCCCCATTCTGTTGGGCACCGATCCAGACATAAGATACAGACCCCTTCGTTTCACCCAAATCACTCCCACAGGCATTAAAAAACATGTGGCAGGCTTTGCAGTATAGTTGGGGAGACAGAGTAGCTTGACATGCCAGCAAAGCCAACAGCTTATGTCTGACTATCAGACGCCCCTGCTCATCAATCTTTTGTTCAGGTGCTTCTCAGGGCTTCTCACTGCCCATCTTTTTCTGGGGGTCCCAGCCTTCCCCTCATACCAACAATCACCCCTTAGTTTGAATCCCCACCTCCTTGTCCATCCTTATGGATCCTGAGGGTGTGGGGGCTGCAGAGTTCTTATATGAACTCAATCAGGTGATTGGTCAAGGTGTGGCCATCTTATTCACGTTCATCCAGTGAGACCTTTCCCTGGGAATTTTGGAATTCGGACCAGAGAAGCGATCAAGTTGTCCCTTCTCCACTCACAGAGCTTATAACATGTAACTCTCTGCAGGCACTGGCTGCCATGTTTTATAAGATGAAGAAAGTCACTTTGTAAGAAGGAAATGAAGCATATGAACAAAAAGGAGCCAAGAGGAGCAATAACAGGAGACTAAGAGAGAGAGAGTCTGACCAGGCAGTGATGCAGTGGCTAGAGCTTTGGACTGGGACACCGAGGACCCAGGTTCAAACCCTAAAGTCACCAGCTTGAGCACAGCTCATCCAGCTTGAGCGTGGGGTTGCTGACTTGAGTGTGGGATCATAGACATGACCCCATGGTCACTGGCTTGAGCCCAAAGGTCACTGGCTTGAAGCCCAAGGTCGCTGGCTTGAGCCCAAGGTCACTGGCTAGAGCAAGGGGTCACTCGCTCTGCTGTAGCCCCCCCCCCCAGTCAAGGCACATATGAGAAAACAATCAATGAACAACTAAGGAGCCAAAATGAAGAATTGATGCTTCTCATCTCTCTCCCTTCGTGTCTGTCTGTCCCTATCTGTCCCTCTCTCTGACTCTTTCCCTCTGTCTCTGTCAAAAGAGAGAGAGAGAGAGAGAGAGAGCTTGGTGATGGCTCAGGAGAACCTGGAGCCCAGCTACATTCCTGCTCATCAGCTCCATCTCTGGGGCTTGTGCATTCTAGCAGCAGGAACTGTGAAAGGGCTCGGAGTGCTGGTGTTTCTTTCTCCTCCCCCCCCACCCTACACCCCCCCGCCTTGTACGTGATGACAGCAGTACCTCCTCCCCCACTTGAATTACTATGCCAATCTTGTTAGAAGACAGCATCAGCTTCTCCAGGTGAAGAACAGGCAAACACAGACCACCCTGCCAAATTCTGAGTAAAGCAAAGGCACATTTTAATGCTTCCCATTGGGAGTCCCTGCTCAGCCTCTGGGAGGGCAAGTGTCAGGTTCTTACCACCACGCCACCCCCAGGTAGCTGCTGCGATGGCCGCATCTGTCATCCATGATACACAAAAGGGAACAGAGTCTCAGGAAATTAAAAGAACTTGCCCAGGTCACAAGAAGCAGAATTTGATGTGTGTGTGTGAGTTTCACTCACACCCTGTTGGGACAGAAATGCAAACCCAGGAGAGCAGGTTGGAAGAAACCCATCCATCAGGGGACTACAGCGCTTCGCCTTTTCCATGATTGTTATTCCCTTTTTCCCTTTCTCCTTTCCTCTCCTCCCACCTTTCTTCCTTTCTTCATCCTCTAAGACTTCTGGGGCCCCAATCAGCAGGAAGAGACACAGGTGTCCTCACACTGACTGCTCACCGTCCCTCTGAGGCCTGTCAGGAGACCTTGACCTCTGGCTCCTCCTGAAAAACAAGACAGTCTTTGTGCAGAGGCCCCTGTGCTTTACTGAAGACAGGTCAGCACAGAGAAAACTCTGAGTGAGAAGCAGAAAAGCAGAAGGGCCTGGAGAGTGGGCAGCACTGTGCTCTCTGCATCCTTGAATGGCTTTCCCTGGCCTTCTCTGGATTCTCTCTCTTCTCATTCTTTAAAAAGTGAAAGCTAATAAATTACACCACAGCCTACTAGTTATTATTCTTAGTCCCACACACTATAATCCTACCACCCATCCTGGTTTCCACAGTGACAATCAGTGTGGCCTTTGAAAAATCACTTAAGAAAAAACCAAAAAGTCAAAAAGTGTATATATGGCCATGTGCTTGCACAAAGAAGAAAGACCATGATGAAATGCATCAAAATGGCCCATGGGGGGAATTCACATCACTTCTTCCTTAGACGTTTCTGTGTTTCCCACTGTTTGTACAATGAGTCTGTACTGCTTTTATAACTAGAAAACCCCTCAGTGAGCATCTCTGGGCATCAGTGTCCAAGGATATCAAGTGTGGATCATGCCAGCCACACTTCCGTCATAATGCTCCTTCTGGAATAATGAGATAAGGCCTAAACCCGTTTGATGCACATCAGCAGCTGAGGTTGCAAACACAAGCACGTTTCTTTCATTTTCCCAGTTAATCACTTGAGCAGCTGCAAACCCTCATTATTAAGCAATACAGCATCTGCCCCCATAGGCCGCTCCCCTGTGGCACTTAAGAATGGGTTTCACTATATATAAAAAATAAAACAAATGAACAAGCAAAACCAAATAGACACAAGCTCATAGATACAGAGAACAAGCTGATGAAAGTGGGTGGGAGAATGGGCTGAAAGGTAAACGGGAATAAGAAGTACAAACTACTAGTTAAGTCAAGTAAGTCACAGGGATGTGATATACAGCACAGGGAAGAAAGTCAATGATATCATAATAACTCTATATGGTGATGGATGGTTATCAGACATATCATGGTGATCACTATATAAGATATATAAATGTCTCATCACTATGTTGTACACCAGAAACTAATATGTATGTCAACTATAATTAAAAAATTTTTTTTTAAATGAATGGTTTCCACTGCAAGCAACAGCAAATCCAACCAACAGTGCCTTACACAAATGAGGTGTAGTTCCCTCCCATAATAAGAAATCCACACCCTGGCCAGGTAGCTCAGTTGGTTAAAGCATTGCCCCATACACCAAGACTGCACGTTTGATCCCCAGTCAGGGAACATATAAGAATGAACCAATGAATGTATAAATAAGTGGTATAACAAATCGATGCTTCTCTCTTTCTCTTTCCCTCTCCCTCTCCCTTGCTCTCTCTCTAAAATCAATGAATTAAAAAAATATATAAATCCAAAGTTAGGTAGTCCAGGGCTGCTACACTGCTCAGAAATGTCCTTAAGGACCCAGGCTTTTAGTTCAGATTTATTTTTGTGGTAAAAAAATACCTGCTTCCTCTTCAGGCACGAAGGGGGAAGATCAAAGGGCTAATGATTTTGTCTTGTCACTTGAATGGGAATTCTGTCTACATCCTATTGTTTAGAACTAGATCACATGACCACCCTAGCTGCAAGGGAAGCTAGGAAATTAAGTTCACTTTCACCCTCTATAGTAGAGAAAAGCAACTTGTGAGTGATTTTTAGTTATCTAAGCCCCCGAGAGTACCACACCACTGGAGTTTATTTGACCTGAGGGCTTCAGTTCCACTTCTTACGGCCAGGTGAAGTGAGAACTAGAATGTCTGACCTGTCCACAAGGAAGCCCAAATATTCATTTGTCACTGAGTGTGTTGCTACCTTGCAGGGTTGCTGTTAACGACAGGTTCTACAAAATCAGTTAACCTCTTGTTCTCTGCGGAGGTGATGCTGTTATTGTGCCAGTTCCCTACACAAGGCATGGGGGCATTCACATTTGTTCTCATGTTGCAGTCACTTAGGTAACACTGACATGGACACAGTACTCCTCAATTATAATTCTTATGGAAGACAGGCTGAGTCATAAAAGGCTTCTTACCTCAGCCATTCCTTGTATCATAAATAGCTCTTTTGTGATACCTTAGACTCCTCTTTTGAACCTAAATCACCAGTCCAGACTCCCCAGAGGATGTTATTTTTCTTATGGGAAAACCTCAAATTAGATTATCCTACTCCATCAGAGAATGTCTAGTATAGCTGAACCTCATGATGGTAGTGACCAAAGTCTCAATACCTTCTCCAGAGAAGACTCTTTAGCCCTTATGTAAATTTGCATGCCTTTTCTCTGAATACAAATCAGTTCTGAATACAAGAAGCATTTATCACACTTGTCTCCATCAGGCCCCACCAGGTCCTATTCTGTCCTTTCACCAGGTCACTGGGGGACTTGCACTTACATAACTAAAAGAGCCCACATCAGGGGCTCTTTCTGAACATAAATCTGCCCCAGTGTTAATTTTTGTGAACAGTTAGATAAAGAAACAACTATGCTAAAAATATGCTGTACTCTGCTGGATGCATCCACTACATACACGTAAAAGTGGTTTACACAGAAGGATACTTAAGACTTCTAGTCTAGGTCTGCAATATGGTGGACTCTGTGAGCCATCCTCAAAGCAACAGCAAGAACGTTGGAAGACATATCACAATATTCTTTACATTCTCAGCTGAACTCAAAAAGAAGGAAGAAAGGAAGGGAAGAAGTGAGGGAGGGAAGGAAGAAGGGAGGGAGGAAAGAAGGATGAAAGGAAAAAAAGAGAAAAAAGAGAGAAAGAGAGAAAGAAAGAATGAATGAATGAATGAATGAAAGAAAAAAGAAAGAAAGAAGAAAGAAAGAAAAAAGAAAGAAAGAAAGAAAGAAAGAAAGAAAGAAAGAAAGAAAGAAAGAAAGAAAGAAAGGCAAATTTCCAGGGTCCAGAAATAGAAACTCAAAACTAGAAAGGCAAACATGTTAACTATCTTATGGCTGCTTTGGGGGTCTTAGTTTTTGTTTGTTTGTCTACTTTTTATTGAGGTATAATGAACATATAGTAAAGTGTACAGTCCTTAAAGGTAGAGCTTAACAAATTTTTACACATGTGTACAACCATGGAACCTCCTCCCAGATCAGAAAATAGAATATTTCCATCACAGGTCCTCTCATGACCCTCTTCAGTCAATATCACCCTTCAGGGGTAACCACCATTCTGACTTACCAGCAAAGATTAGTTTTGCACCAAAGATTAGTTTTGCCTGTTGTAGAGTTCTGTGAGAATAGAATCATACATTGGCTATTTTTTTATGTTTAGTTTCTGTGACTCAATTACAAATCTGCATCATTCATCCATGTTATTGCATATATCAACAATTTGTTCTTTTTCATTACTGTGTAGTATTCAATTATAAAACTATACCATTATTCACTTATCAATCCCACTGTTCATAGTCATTTGGGTTGTTTTCAGTTTTGAAAGTATAAATAAAACTGCTATGGACACTCTTCTACATGTCTTCTGCAGGACATATATAGGGCTTGGGTTTTAATGGTCATCTGGAGAAACTATGAGATGAAACCATCAGCTCAAGCAAAGTAAGGAAATGAAGTTTTGAAGCCCATATGAAGCTAGGACCATCAAAGGGCTACACTCTTGGTGATAGTGTAGACTAGGGGAAAAATCTACTTGTACGTACAGAAAAAAAAGAGGACTCCTGTCTGCCTTTGTCTGAGATCTGAATGGGAATAAAAATCCTTCCCTGTGAATTTATAATCACAGCGCCATACCTCACATTGCTTTAAAGTTAAAATTCACTCTATCTATATAATCCAGAAACCCCCATGCTGATGAATTAGCATAGAAATTTGTTTTAAGCTGGTAATATCCCTGGGGTCCCTGTCAGAAGTGAATGAAAAGCCAGTGCAGAAGGACACAATTACATCCCACACTGTGAATGATTCCAACAGATAAACGTCCACTGAAGATAAGTTTAAAATTAAAGAGCAAATGAGGTACCAAACCACCCTGACTGAGAGTCAGCAAAAGTACACAATTTAAAGAAGAAAAAAAAAGATGCTTATATCCACAAGAGCTTTAGACAACATAATAGAGATTATAAATAAATGTGTTTAAAATAGTAACTCCAAAATAATTGGAGTTATAGGAAAAAAGGCACTATGAAAAAAAGAGCAGGCAAAATTTAAAAATAAACAAATGGAATTCCTAGACAATAAAAATCCAGCCATTTATACTAAAAAACCACCTAATTGTACACTTTTAATTGGCCAATTGTACAGTATGCAAACCACATTTTTAAAAATTAAAATAATGTTTAAAAACACTTGTGAAAGGTTTAGCAAAGTAATACTAGACAAAGCTGAATAAAGAAGTAATGAACTGGAAGATGACCTTGGGGAAATTCCACAGATTCAGCACAAAGAGATAAAAAGATGTAAAAAGTGCGTTTAAGTGAGCCAAGGATATAAAGACAAGGTCCACCTATATCTAATAGTATTTCCAGAAGGAGAAGATAGAATAAATGAAGGTGATAATATTTGAAGAAATTATAAGAAATAATGGCTGAGAATTTTGCAGAATTAATGGAGACATGGCTTCTCAGATTTAAAAACCATAATATGTATGAAGAAAATAAATCTAAACCTAGACACATAGCCAAATTACAGAACACCCAAGATATAGAGAAAAGCTTAAAAGCAACTAGAGCTAAAGGACAAAATTTCAATAAAATATTGTCAACTAGACTGGTACAGATGTCACAACACAGATTTCCTACAAAATAATAATTATTTAACTGGTACAATATCAACAATGGCATCAACAAAAGTAAGAAGACTATGGAACAGAATCTTCAAAATGCTAAAAGAATCGAACTGTCAACCCATAACACTATACTCAGCTAGACAAGTATTTCACAATGAGGACATTTCAAACAATAAGGACTGAGTTTACCACTTAAGGCCCAACTTGAAAAAAAATTTTTTAAACTACTAAAGATGAAGGCAATTAAACAGAGGAAGAAAATACAACAATTAATTATGCTTATTATATTTCCCACATATTTATAATGTTTTATTTTAAGATTAAATGTGTGTGTGTTTATGTAGAGAGCATGAATGTGTGCCATACATAAAATAGTATAATTGTTAATATTGTCCATTTAGTTTATAATATATTTAAAACAAAATTAAAAGCACTTCTACTACTTTCTACATCTAAACACAATGCAGAACATTTTAAAGACTCCCCTCTTATTAATAGTACACTATATTGCCTGAATCGAGCTATAGAGTTTTTAATACAGTATAGCTCTATATCAGGCATCTTCAAGCATGAGATCTCTTTCTGCAGCTCTACCCCTTCTGTGTGAGCGAGTGGTGGTTCTGGGTAATGGTGGACGAGGTAGACAGATTCCCCGGGCAAGAAGCTTCAGAGAGTGCCCATCGCACCTCTCCACACAGCCTCTCTCCCCTGCTGCTGACTGGCTTCCTCTACTCCGGAAAAAGTTTTCATTCTGTAATTAGAGAAGGGAGTGATTTAAATGCATGTCTTAAATTATTCATTGAGAGCAAATTGTGATGAAGTTAAGGAATGAAGTATTAAACACCTAATTTGTATGAACTCCAAATGAGGTAACGTTGCTACTGAATGTTGTGTCCTCCCAAGATTCAAATGTTAAATCTTAGTCCATAATGTGATGTTAGTAGGAGTTGAGGTCTTTAGGGGTTATTAGATCATGAGGGTGGAGTCCTCATGAATGAGACTAGTGCCTTTATAAAAGAAATCCCAGAGGTCCTGTCTAGTTGGCTCAGTGCTAGTTGGCCTGGCAAGTGGATGTCCTGGGTTTGATTCCTGGTCAGGGCACACAAGAGAAGCACCATCTGCTTCTCCATCCCTCCCCTCTTGCTTCTCTCTCTCTCTTCCTTTCCTGCAGCCATGGCTCAATTGAAGTGAGTTGACCTTGGGCACTGAGGATGGCTCCATGGCCTTCACCTCAGGTGCTAAGAAGAGCTCTGTTGCTGAGCAATGGAGCAACACCCCAGATGGGCAGAACATCACCCCCTAGTGGGCTTGGCTGGTGGATCCCAGTCAGGACACATGTGGGAGTCTGTCTCTGCCTTCCCTCCTCTCACCGAATAAAAAATAAAAAAATAAAAAATAAATAAATAAAAGGCATCCTGGAGAGCTCCTTCCCCACTTTTGCCACGTGAGAGCACACTGAGAAGAAAGCCTTTTATGAACCGTGAACAGGCCCCCCACCAGACACCAAGTCTACTAACACCTTGATCTTGGGCTTTTAGCTCCAGAACTGTGAAAAATAAATTTCTGTTGTTTATAAGCCATCTGGTCTATGGTATTTTGTAGCATACATGCATTGTCTTTTTTTTGGTTCCTACAAGCATATAAAGTTAGCAATTGTAGGAATATGCTGTGAAGAATTAGAGACAGAAAGGCACCCTAGGGCAAAAGCCCTGAGTGGACGAGAATCCAGGGTCCTCTCTGACCCTGTACTGGCAACAGTGCATGCTGGAAACAGCAAAACAGCAGGATAAGATTCTGCAAAAAGAAATGTTTTAGGCTCTCAGAACAGAGATATAAAGTCATCATGTTCCTTGTCCTTTACTTCACCCCCTGAAAACTTCTGCTGTTTGCTTTCTTGAGTTATTTGTACTGGCTAATAAATAATCTGAGTAAGGCTGGATCTCCTGTCCGGGGCTGTTACCTCCCCTCAGCCCCTTGGAGTATTTTCATCTGGTCTCCAAGTAGTTCATTGTCACCATGACAAGATATATATATATATATATATATATATATATATATATATATATATATATATATATATATATATGTATTTTTCTGAAGCTGGAAAAGGGGATAGACAGACAGACTCCCGCATGCGCCCGACCGGGATCCACCTGGCACGCCCACCAGGGGGCGATGCTCTGCCCACCAGGGGGCGATGCTCTGCCCCTCTGGGGCGTCGCTCCATCGCGACCAGAGCCACTCCAGCGCCTGGGGCAGAGGCCAAGGAGCTATCCCCAGCACCCGGGGCCATTTTTGCTCCAATGGAGCCTCGCTGTGGGAGGGGAAGAGAGAGACAGAGAGGAAGGAGAGGGGGAGGGGTGGAGAAGCAGATGGGCGCCTCTCCTGTGTGCCCTGGCTGGGAATCGAACCTGGGACTTCTGCAAGCCAGGCCGATGCTCTACCACTGAGCCAACCGGCCAGGGCCGACAAGCAATATTAATAATCTAATTTTATACACTAGGACAGGGGTCGGGAAACTTTTTGGCTGAGAGAGCCATGAACGCCACATATTTTAAAATGTAATTCCGTGAAAGCCATACAACAACCTGTTTACATTACACATTATCCAATAAAAATTTGGTGCTGTCCCAGAGGACAGCTGTGATTGGCTCCAGCTACCTGCAACCATGAACATGAGCGGTAGGAAATGAATGGATGGTAATACATGAGAATGTTTTTTATTTTTTTGTTTTGTTTTTTTTTCATTTTTCTGAAGCTGGAAACAGGGAGAGACAGTCAGACAGACTCCCGCATGCGCCTGACCGGGATCTACCCGGCACGCCCACCAGGGGCGATTCTCTGCCCACCAGGGGGCGATGCTCTGCCCATCCTGGGCGTCGCCATGTTGCGACCAGAGCCACTCTAGCGCCTAAGGCAGAGGCCACAGAGCCATCCCCAGCGCCCGGGCCATCTTTGCTCCAATGGAGCCTTGGCTGCGGAAGGGGAAGAGAGAGACAGAGAGGAAAGCGCGGCGGAGGGGTGGAGAAGCCAATGGGCGCTTCTCCTGTGTGCCCTGGCCGGGAATCGAACCAGGGTCCTCTGCACTCTAGGCCGACGCTCTACCGCTGAGCCAACCAACCAGGGCCAATGTTTTATATTTTTAACATTATTTTTTTTAATTAAAGATTTGTCTGCGAGCCAGACGCAGCCATCAAAAGAGCCACATCTTGCTCGCAAGCCATAGGTTCCCGACCCCTGCACTAGGACCTCAAGGTTAGAAATGTTCAACAACTATTTCTACGTTCCACAGCTAGTAAAGAAAGAGTAGGGATTTGAAGCCAGACAGCATGAATTTAGTTGCATTGCTCTTAGCTATTATGCTTGGACCCTGAGAAATAGAACAGGAAACAACAAATGCAAACTGATCCTGTCCAGGCTGGGCGTCAACGTGTTGAGAAGGTACAAGGTAAGTGTGGTGGGGCTGATCTGGAGAGCTCTCTTGATCATCTGTACTTACACTCTGTGTCTGCTTCCATACTCAAGACCACCAACTCAGAAATGCTTTTCCTACATTTTCATTTCAATATCATTCAAATTTACAACCATCAAGGTCACTGATTGCTTTGTTTGCCTAGCCTGAGCTTCCTGAAAAGCAGCTCTTTTCCACCCCACCTAGGTGCCCTGAAAGGTCTCCTCCCTGACCCACAGAATGGGAAGTAATGAGGTAAGAAGAGGTTCTTTCCTGTCTCTAGGTTTCATCGTTGAAATCTAAAACTGAGCAGAAAAGGCAATAAATTTGCCCACGTTGTCAGTTCAGAAAGTCCCCAGCAGTGGGGGCAGCGCTCCTCACAGAGCCTTCAGTTCAGTTCCAGGGTCCCAGCATTCCACTACTTGCCTTACCCTTGCCGCTCCCACCCTCCCCGTTCAGTGGAAGAAGAGAATGAGTGAGACGTGCAGGGTCCTCAGCTTTTGGACACATACATACAGTGAGCACAGAGAGAGGCTGATTCATCCCTAGCCTTTGAGTTCACCTTCTCTCGTGAGGCTGCGGGGGAGGAAGGCTTTTGCTCTCCCTTCCAGCTCATCCAATAACTAAATCTGCATGAATCAAATTAACAAGAGAAAAGTATCAAGTGCAATTACACACAAACATATGGGAACCCCACATTCTTGGAGGGGACCCCCACGTAAATGAGAAGTTCAGAGATGGAAAGGTAAAATGAGATATATATGACATCTGAGCTAAAAATGAGGAAAGGCACCTGAGGCTTCAGAGGAGGAAGGTCATTCACAGGACAATAAGAAGAGCAGATGTTCAGTAATTAGAAGTTTTTCCTGCCCTGTGGGTAGGTCATAAAAAGTTATTGCTGGTAATTACTCTTATTACGGGCAAGGTTTCCAATTTGAAATCTTTAAGGGAGAGGTAAAAGTTTATCTTGAGCCCACAGAGTCTTGATGGTTTCAGCTCAAAATAATACACATGCCAAATTATCACATCTTGGGGAGGCCTGCTCTGAACCCTCTCAAGACCAAGGAAGGAGACTCCATTAGGAGTGACAAGCTGCAGACCTCTGTAGGAAGGAGCTGTGAGGTGGGCTGCCTGGGCAGGGTCTCAGGGTGTGTGGGGGAAGCTGTCAGCTGGAGCCAGGTCTCTGACACCTGGGAGGTGTTCAGTGAGAAGATCCCACAGGATGCACCCCCTTCAAGACAACCTGCCTTGTCTCTGTGGAGTGTTCTCCACACAGAGGGGCTAACAGTCAGTTGTGTTGATGGAAAAAGCAGCACTGACCAGCAGAGTCCACCACCAGAGAAAGCCAGAACTTAAAACAGAAGAGAAGAGGGGGGTATTGTTAGCAGCAATGCTGGATTGCGGGAGAATGCAAGGTAACAAAAGTCCTCGCAGTTTAAGACTTAAGCCAAAGGGCTAAGCTCTTCCCCACAACCTCTGATTGTTTAAGTTGGTAAAGGCAATTTACACGTCCTTCTCCACAGCTCCATGTTAGCTGTGATGTTGATGGTTTCTATTCATCCCATCCCCTATGCCCCTTGAAGAGACTAGAGGCAATTTTCTTTTTACCCTTTGTTTTGTGAAGCTAAGATGTTATGTATAGTAGGGGTTTTCTGCACTTGGGAGAATTTTTGGTTTGCCTCAGAAATGCAACTTTGTATCTGAGCTCTCTTTGATTTGCTAATGACTTTGCTCTCTGCCTTATAAATAAAGAGTTTTGGGGGTGGAGACTCACTTTTGCAAGCCATCAGCTTAGCAGTGGGTCCTATCGATCCCATCCTTTTTTTTTCTGTGTTTATTTTCTAATCCTCCACCGTTCCCACCCGAGACCTGAAAAATTATGAATCGTGCTGGCTCACAACATTGGACCTCAGTTCTTGAGATCGGCAGGAAAGGAATTCAGAGCCAACAACTCTGGTGCAAGAATAAGTTTATTTAGCATGAAAACTAGAAGTACATTTGAAGAGAAGATTTAAGCAGTCTGCTCAGAGAGCTGCCTTGGTCTTTTAGAAAGAAAGTCAAAGAGGCAGAATAAGTGAGCCTGTTGGGCTGTGTGGGCTCAGGAAACAAGTTACAGAGGTAAAAGAAAGCCTTGGGTAGAGGCTCAGGGGGTTAGCTGAGGATAAACTGCCATTGCTCTCTGCTCCTCTGGTTGCAAGTCCCCTAGGAACCCTTAAAGCTTAGGAGAAAAAGAGCAAATACTGGTATATATGCCTGAAGGAAGTAGGCATGAGAATGCTCCAGAGAGAGCATGCACTGGGTTCTTTGTCTTAAGGGCCTTTTCTCTAAAGGTGGGAATTTCAAGGAAGGTCTTAGGGGAGGACCTCAATAAACTATTCATCAGCTTTCTCAGTGTGTCCTTTAACATGCTGATGCAGCAGAATGATGTTCTACTGATTGGTTGGCACTAGGGTAGGGGATCATTGGTCATTGCATCTGGTCTTGATGTTGGCCATGGCATCACTTCATCTGGTTTTGCTGATTTTCTGGGCTTGAATCTGAAACACAACTGAGATCTAGATGTTATCTCTAGTTTGACCAAAACTCTGTCTCTGTGGTCAACAAATTTGAAGAGTTGTTCCTAAGATTATTTGTACTAATAAGAACCTCATTGTCCCGAGTGTTTAACACTTAAGGGAGTGGCCGTGCAAGGGAGAAGGAGGCAGGTGAGGCAGGGTGCTGGATGAGGCCAGTTTGAATCAGCTATCTGTCTCAGTTTCCCGATTCCACTTACCAAGCAGTGTTCCTAGCTTCTTACTATCCTGCCTCAGTACAACGGCTACTGACACAGTCACTCCTCCACCCATTCCCCCCCCCAGATAAAACATTTAGAGACAGAGCTCTTGGAGGGACAGTTTAGAATCAGACATGAATTTGCATTCTTTAGGTGAATAGCATGAATCTTTAATATTGGAACAATAGCTTTAAGATCTAGAAGTAGTTGAAAAGTTGTATAATCTAGTTCAGATGTTGAAGAGGGAATGGCTACTGTCATCTGGAAGGAAAAGGAAGGACAGTGTATGGCCAGAGGCCACCGCTGTTGGGGCCATGCACATGCAGGTTCTCATTGAATTTGGGCAGACAGTAAAGAAACAGTGGAGCCCAAAAATGGTGAGCCATTCCTTTATTAAAGTCTCACACTGGCTAACGAGCAACACACAAGGAAAACACTTTCCTTTCACTCAGGGCTCCCAAAGCCACTGACACATTCTCCAGTTCCACAATCAGGAGAATCTTCTCCAGTTTCTCCTAGAATCAAAGGCCCCACTAGTATCAGTGGAGCTTGCAAAGCCCCTCACCTCTGGTTCCCCATCTGCACAGCTTCTCACTTCTCTGTACAAACTGCTTCTCCTTCAGCACTCTACATTCTCTCTGCTCTTCCTACAAAACATGGCTTCTTTTTTCTTCTCTCTCCTGTTCTCCTTTTCAAAACTCTCTGGAGCAAAAACCTCTCCTCCAGCAAACATTAGCAAAACAATGGCCCTTCCTAAGCAGGAAGGTAATTTGCAATTTCACAGACCCACATATACCTGGCACTGCCCAGCCCCAATGCAAACTATAAGTGAGCAAACATAAAAATCATATTTTACAATCTTATTTAACCAACAGACAGCTATTATGAAAAGTAATTTTTACATTTCAATAGTTGAGATATTGTGATGTCCACTTCACAACCACTAGGATGGTTATAATAAAAAAGGCATAAAAAAAGGCATAATAACAAGTGTTGACTAGTATGTGGACAAATCACATCTGTTGCTGATGAGAATGTAAATGGTACAGCCACTTTGGAAAAGAGCGTGGCAGTTTGTCAAAAAGTTAAACTTAGAGTTGCCATTTGATATCAAAATTCCACTCCTGGGTATATTATGCCCAAGAAAATGGAAATATATGTCCACACAAAAGCTTGAATGCAAACAGTCATAGTAGCATTATTAATAATAGCTAAATAGTAAAAATATTCCAAATGTCAATTACAGGTGAGTGGATAACTTTGATATATCCATATAATGAAATATTATACAACCATTAAAAGAAATAAAGTACTGATGCTACAATGTAGGTGAACATTGAAAACTTTATGCTAAGTGTAAGAAGCCAGACACAAAATATCACATATTACCATATTTTTCACTCCATAAGACACTTTCTCCCCCCCCCAAAAAAAATTGGAGGGGAAAATGCCCATGGATCTTATGGAGTGAAAAATATGGTATTTTGTTAAATATTTTAATACATCATTTGGTTCAGAATACTTTTTTTCTTATTTCTTCTTTAAAACCCTAGGTGTGTCTTATGGTCTGGTGCATGTTACGGAGCGAAAAATACGGTATGTGATTCAATTTATAAGAAGTGTCCAGGATGTGTAAATCAGTAGAGAGAAAAAGTACAATGTTGGTTCCCTAGAGCTGGAAGAGTTGGAAAGTAACAGCTACAGGTTGCAAGGTTTCTTTGCAGGGAAATGAAATGTTAGAAAACTGATAGAGGTGATGATTGAACAACTCTGTAATTAAAATAAAAACTATTGGCTTCTACACTATAAATGGGTAAATGATATGGTATATGAATTATGTCTCAATAAAGCTGTTACCAGAAAGAAAACAAAAAAAATGGTGACATAATAGAAGACAACAACCAGACAGAAACAGAGAAGCAGGTCGGCAGATGGACAGATGTGGCCTGGAATTGCCCCCCTCCCCCCGGCAGACGGCCCTAACCATGTGGATAACACAACATTGGAGGTGTATCCTCAGGGCTGCAGGCACCTGTCTCAGAAACTAAGATGCAGGAGAACGGGATAGCTTTCTCTTGCACCCAGCTGGGTGTCCTCAGCAAGTTAGTTCCTCCCCCTGAGCCTCGGCTCTATTACCCTCTTGTGCAACTGGCATGACCAAACTTGTCAGACATGCGCACTTCCAGGCCATGGCCCAGAACGACTGAACCAGAATTTGTGTTTCACCAAGTCTGGCAAGCACTGGCATATACTGTAGAAATTAAAAATACCTCCTTTAAAAGGATTTTGTGAAGGATCCTTATTAACAGTAATTACTTCCATTTACCTGACATGCTCTGTGTGCCAGATACAGAGTTAATAGAGAGAGTACCTAGTTTCATTGTACACATAGTAGGTGTTCAGTGTGTGGTAGTTTTTGTTTAAAAGAGTCTGGCTGGGGAGGAGGGAAGAGCCTGGATGCTGGAATCCATTCCTCATACTGACTCTGGGCCTCAGCACATTAGACCTCAGGAGAGTAACTTACCTTGTCTGTGCCTGACTTGCTGATCTGTACACTGGGCTCAGCTCACAGGGTGGTTGTGAAAACTATGTGGCCGCCCCATACCTAGCACCCAGGAGGTGTCCAGCAGATGTTCAGTCATTTCCTCCTCTTCCCACAGCCAAATCACACAGCATGTATTTGAGAAATAGACCCAACCATCTTGATTCCTGCTCAATTTATATCCAGCCCTACCTCTGTTATTCGTTCACATATCCACAGGCAGATTCTTCCTGAGCACCTAATATGTGCTAGGTGCTGTACCAGGAGCACGGACTTTGGAACTGTGATCCCTGAGCTCCTGAACCCTATCTGCCTTGTGGAGAGAATAAAGCAGACCTGTTTACTCACCTGCTTTGAAAGCTGTAGAAACAAAGCCCATTGTCTCTTAGCAGCCATCTGGAACAATTAGTCTCAATCCCAACCCTAATGTGCTTCCACACTGCGAAAAAGCACATTTTAAAGGGGCAGGAGACATAAATTAGTATAATAATGCAATTAAAATGCATTTTCCTTCTACTTATTGAAATTACTTTTTTACATCTTGAGAAAATGCATTCTTCCTTGGAGGTATATAAAGAGATTCAAAGAGGCTGTTGAAATGATGCAAGAAGTGCCCCAAACAGGAAGCACAAATGCCCTACCCTGCAGGCCAGGCAGGGCCGCCCTCCCTGTGATGCCTGTCCACGCCTACAAAAGGGCAGCCCTTGGGACTCTACAGAGGCCTTGGGCACAATTTCCCTGCACCAGGTCCCTGCCCTCACTCATTTGTTTATTTATTCTCTCAGTAATTTTTATTCTGCACCATGTATGGCACTAGGAATAACCTGATGAATAGGACATAGTGCTCACTTTCCAGGGGACTGTCTAGGAGGAAAGCAGTCAAGCAAAAAAGAGTAGGACACAGGGCCACCAGTGCTGGGACAGATGGACGCACAGAGAAGGGGCCCCACCAGCCTGGGCATGGTTGCGGGGGAGGGGATGGGTAGAATGGCCCTCCTGTAAGTGATCCTTGAGCTGAGTCCCCCAAGAATGAGAAGACATTAAGCAGATGGGGGGAGGGAGAAGGGGTCTTCCAGACTGCTTCCTCAGAGTGACCAACAAGGACAAAGGCACAGAATGTGGGAGAACACAGTGCATGAAGAGCATTAAAGCCATTTGAGATTAGGAGGCAGGGGCTGAGACAAAAGGCAAAAGAAGCAGGGACTCAAACATGCACCAGACCAGAAGGGTCTAAAGGGTGAGCATTTTGTCCTGAAAGCTTTAGGAAACCAGGGTGAGCCTCCAGGTAGCAGTGGTTGAGAATACAGAGGCCCAGAAATCACAGGATGAAGGCAGACACCCACCCAGGCAAGGACGCGGTGTGAGTCTAGGACTTCTTCCAGAAAGCCCTGATTGGTATCCCGAGTGACTGGTTTTGGGTCGCCATCTGCTGGCAAGATTTCTTCAATGCAGCTGGTTCAACCAATGTTCAAAGAGAATGATTTCCCCTTTAAAAACAGTAACAGGCACAGGGAACTTCCTTGAAGTTACAAAAGACCAAATTAGTGCAACGCTTATTATACAAAGAATATTATTAAAGGGACATTCAAAAATCAAAGAAAAGAGCAACATATGAGAGTCCTGGGTTCAAATCCCAACTCTGCCACTGATTATATAGAAAATCGCTTCACTTCTTTCAGCTTTGTTTTTAACATCCATAAAGTAAAGATAGTATCTAACTCACAGTGTTGACAGTAATAAAAGATACTAAGTGTGTAAAGAGAAATCCAACAGGCATTGGTTATGGTGGTGAGAAGCCAACATGTGACCTATGACCACCATCTCTATCTGTTCCACCATCTCCTCTTCCTCCTCTACCTCCAATTCCTCTTCCTCCTCCTCTGTCTTCTCTTTCACCTCCTTCACTTCCTTTATCTCCTTCTTCTCTTTATCCATGCCAATTCCTTCAATTTGTCCTCCCCCACCTCCACCAACACATCCTCCTCCTCCACTCTACCTTCACTTCTCCACCTGTTTCTCCTCTTCCTCATACATACTGTATGATCCCGTGTGTATATATAATTTAAGCACAGAGAAAAGCACTCTGTGGTAACAGAAGTGAGAACAGTGGTTACCTTTGGGGTGGACAATGGCAGAATAATGCAGGAGACAGGCTTGGAGGGGCTGCTGAATGGGTGTGTGCACTTGGAGACAATTTATCAAGCTGTTTATTTAATTTTGGGTATTTTACTATATGTATGTTATAATTCAATATGAAATTTCATGAAAAGAAAAGGGAAAGAATGATAGTGAATTCAAATAAAGATGGTGATAATTCATTGCCAATAGGTCTGCACACAAACAAGAAAATTCTAAAGGATGCACTTTAGGAAGAAGGAAGGTAATCCCAGAAGAAGGTCTGATGTGCTGGAAGGAATGGTGAGCAAAGAAACTGGAACACATATGAGTGAATCCAGACAAGTATCAATTATATAAAAGAATAATGAGTGATGTCTAATTTGTGAGATTAACATAAAACACAAAACAGACTTAAAATACTAAACAAAAATAGACGTAAGCTGAATGAAGGGGATGTATGTTAGAGTGAACAAAGATGTAGGAAGAGAGGTAAAAATTGTTTAACTTTTAATTCTGTTATATTAACAAAGAAAAAAAACCAACACTAATAACAAGAATCTGTGCTTCACTTACAGAACCAAAATGAACCAAGAGCTACTAAAGCAGAAGGCAGCCACTGCTCACACCCAGAGCCCATCTAGAAGAAGAGGCCAGGTCCCGTGGAAGCCTGCACAAGTGCCTTTCTCCCAGTTCTTCTCCCAGAGGGACCTCCAGCCACTTAACAAAGTATCTGAACACAAGGGGGTAAGGGGAATACCCCGACCTTTTGAGTGTTATTGTTTAAAAGTTGTGAGGTGACATTGATATTAGGGCATGCAAAACCCTGGGTAGCATGATAACAATCAGTCTTAACTATAAGACTAAAAGGATACATCTGTCCCTTTCCATGCTCTGACACAATCAATACAAAAGCAGGTGATTTACAGTAGGTGATGGCAGACTACTATAAACTTAACTAGGGGCAACCACATTTGCAGCTGCTGTACCGCATACAGTATCTTTATTGGAACAGATGAACAGTCTCTGGTTCTTGGAGTGCAGCTATTGATCAGGATGATTAAATCACTTCTTATTCACCTGGGATGGACAGCAGCACACATTTACGACCTTGCCCTTGGGCTATCTTAAGTCTACAGTTCTGTTATAACCTGAAGGAGTCATGATCATCATGCCGTTCCAAGATTGGCCCATTATATTGATGGTACCACATTAATCGGACTAGGAAACTAAGAAGTGGCAAGCTATCCTGAAAAGATGCATTTATACCAGAGAGTAGAGGATAAACCCTCACAAAGAGGCAGAGACCAGCTTCATCGGTAAAGATTTTAGGGGTCAGTGGTCTTGAAAATAACAAAACCTCCTCTCCAAAGTAAAGCACAAGTTACTATGCCTTGTGCCATGTACCACTGAGAAAGAAGCACAAAGTTTGCTTTAGGTTTTGGAGACAATGTATACTGCGACTGAGAATACTACCCAGACCCTTCCCAGGTGGCATGGAAGGCTTCCAGGTTGGGGTGGGTCCCAGAACAAGAAGGGGCTTTGCAGTGGACTCGGGCTGCATTACAAGCAGCCTGACTGCTTGGGCATATGGTCTGGTAGATCAGGTGATGCTAAAGGCATCTGTGGTTTGTAAGGACATTCTCTGGAGTCTCTGCAAAGCCCTGAGAGGTCACTGGGTTGAGGCAAGGGGAAATCTGACCGGCTTGATCTTTACCATGTGTGCAGGATCCAACCACTTCTGTCACCTCCTCTATTATCATCCCCCCTCACCATCACCTTTTAACTGAATTATCTAAACAGCCTCCTAACTTGCCTCTTTATTTCTGGTTTTGCCACCTCCCAACCTTGACCTTTGTCTGTGTTCCACAGAGCAGCCAGTATGACCCTTTGAATACTGATTCAGATCACATCACACCTTTCTTCCAAATCTTCCAAATAATTTTAGTCTACATGTCCAGCCCACGTAGTCCACCCTCCTTCTCTGCCCACACTCTCTGATCTCATCTCCTACCCCTCTCCCTTCACTGCTCTGGTTGGCCACGCTGCCTTCCTGCTCCTGCCTCGGACCTTTTGCGCTAGCTGTGGCCTCTACCTAGAACCTTCTCAGAGAAACTGGCATCGTTCACTTACCAACTTCATTCCAGTTTCTGCTGGAACCAAAGTTACAGTTGTGCTCCACCCATTCATAGCCCCTCGCCCAGATGTTTGTTCTGCATAGGCCTATGAACACTCAATGTATCATATGTTTGTTTATTGTTTGTCTGCCCTCAGTAGAGATTTTGTCTTCGTTCACCAGCATATCTTTAACAGCTGATGCAGAGCTTGGCACATAATAAGTAGGCCCTCAATGAATATTAGTAAAGGAATTAATTAACAAACCCAGGCATATATGCATGCATTTATTTTAGGTTCTTTTGCAAATTTTACAAATACCATAAATATTGATTTTTTATAGTTTTCTACACTATATTTTATTTATCAGTTTTTAGCATCTTTAGGACTTTTATAAAATTCTTGTTTAACAATTTTATATTTGTAGATATTGTATAACCAACTGAAAATGACTGAGTTCATTGTGAACTCTCTTCTTGGTTTCTACTTTACCATTACACTACTTTAATTATTTTTTAAAAAGAAAGAATTTGGGAGTGACGTCACGGAAATGGTGCTGTGAGCAGCGCGTTCGACAGATCTCCCCAAAATCACAACAAATTTATCAACTAGAAACAGAAATATTTATCCTCGGAGCATTCCGGAGTTCCACACAAACTGAAAGCGAAAGGACTGTTATCACTTGAATCTGAGAGACGAGGGTGCGGAGGAAGCTAACTACCGCAGGGACGTTCATTCAAGCCGCGGAGGGAGTGCGCCTGTGGTGAGTCAGCCCACACTCAGGAGTGGCGAGCAGCCGCCGGTGCGCGCCCGGTCCGGTTGCAGAGCGAGCACCGCTAACGTTCCCAGCGGCCCGCGCACTGCGAGTGAGAGTCCCCAGCCACTGAGCACCCCATTCGCGCACGTGCCCTGGGCATTCCACGCGCCCAGAGCGCCCTACTGGCCCACACACCCAGGGTGCCCCATTATCCTGCGAACGGTGCGCCCCAGCCGCCAGCGGCGGGGCGAGCGGGAGAGGCACCAGGGCGGTCTTCCCTACTTGGGAGATTCTCTCCGTGGGCAGGCACCTCACCCAGCCATTCAAGCTAACAATCAAGCGTTGGGGGAGGGGCGCGCAGGCAGCCTGAAATACCTTCGGGAGCACAGCTGCGGACCCAATCACTGAAATTAGTTTAACCCATGAAATCTGCGCACCCACGGGTTCTAATTGATAAGATCTCTCTCAGTTCAGCGATCCAAGACAAGAGGTGTGATATTTTTTAGTGCCTCTCGCTAAAGGGGCGGGGGCAACTTCTGATTGATAGAGCCTCCATATTCAGGGATAAACGCTAACAAGAGGGACTTGGCAGTTAATAAGATCTATACTACACTAGTCGCAAGCAGAGACTAGTGCCTCTTTTTCCCAGCCAAAACAGGCTACAAAGTGTGGAAAGCCTGGGTTGAGTGGTCTAACTGAATGCTAGGCGCTGAACACTCACCTTGACAACAATTGACTCCCACCCCCGCCTGATTACACTGGAGGCTCTGACTGCCAGAGCCTTTCCCAAAGCCTTGCGCTGAGTGGGGATAGAGTGGGCATTTCCTAGCTCTTTGAGCCTCTTACTCCCCAGGCAGAAGCAGTTGCAGCCTTGTAGCTGGATCACCAGGCTGCTAATTCAGGAAGGGGGGACTAGGAGAGAGACTCCAGGAAAGCAAACTCTCTCATCGTTGGACCCTGCAAACGCCAACAAGCCTTGACTACCAGCAAGACTAAAGCCAATTATATGACATTGCCATAGAATCCCATCAACTGCAAATCCCTACCTAAGTGTGACACAGGGGCAGAACCTGGGGTACAGAGTCACCGACCAGGAAGAGGGAGAGAAAAGAAAAAGGAAGAAGTTAACCTCTCAAAATCAAGAAAAATCCACAGACTTTACAACTTGTTCCACTAATTTTTTTGTTGTTGTTGTTTGTTTCTTCTATCTTATTGCCTTTATTATTATTATTACTATTTCCTCCACCTCGGTCCTTCTATTCTCTGCCCATCTTATGCTTCCCTTCTCTTGAACTACACTACCCATGAGTGTTACATTTTATTTCTCTTCTTCATCCTCACCCTCCTTTAAGGTTATACTCCAAAACACTTAACTCTCACTCTCTCCTCTTTTGTTTTGTTTTTTTTTGTTTTGCTTTATTTTGTTTTTTTCTCTTCCCTTTTTTTTTCTTCCTTCGTTTTTCTCTTTTCCTTATTTTTTCCTTTCTATTCGTTTTTTCTTTTCTGGTTTTACTTTCCTCCCATTTAATCCTCAATCACGAACAAATTAGTTAATCTGGGACTCAAGGTTTTATTTTGGCTTTATTTTTCTTTTTCGCTTTTATTTTTGTTTTTTTCATTTGTTTGTTTGTTTTTGTGGCATTTTGGGTACTTTTTACGTTGCTTTTTAACTCACTAGCATTCCTCCCAACCCAAGGTCTCCATTATATTTAGTCTTCGCTCCACTTAATACAACAGATTTTTACTTATTATTTTTATTTTTTCTTCTTTATTATTCTTTTTTGGTCCTTTTTTCTGATTCCCTCTTATCCCTCTCATTATATCTCTTAGTTGACCATCACTTACAAGCAAATCATCTTATGCTTGTCTAAGATTTTCTTCCTTTTTTTTTTTTTGCATTTAGTAGGTCCCTACTCCCTCTTTTTGCCCCTTGAACTCTTCACCCCAAATCAGGCCCTCCATTATAGGCATGATATTTCCCTGAGGAGGGGAGAGGAGGGAAAGAGAAGAGAGAAAAAAAGGGGGAAATAATAAATTATTACTGTTTTTTTTTTGTGGGGTGTTTTACCCTTTTTTTTTTTCTTTTTACTCTTTATTAATTCTAATTAGTGCTATCAATAAGACCACCCTCAGATGCCGATAAGAAAGAGGAAATCGAATATGATGGATACAAAAGAAAGAGAGGTAACACAAATAGATGTGGAAAAATCTATGGAGAAAAGACTTAACATATTGGAAGCCTTGGAGCTAAATGACAGAGAATTTAAAATAGAAATCTTAAAAATACTCAGAGATATACAAGAAAACACAGAAAGGCAATTTAGGGAGATCAGAAAACAACTCAATGAACACAAAGAATATATTACCAAGGAAATTGAAACTATAAAAACAAATCAAACAGAAATGAAAAACTCAATTCACGAGCTGAAAAACGAGGTAACAAGCTTAGCTAACAGAACAGCCCAGATTGAAGATAGGATTAGTGAAATAGAAGACAAACAACTTGAGGCACAACAGAGAGAAGAAGAAAGAGACTCAAAAATAATAAAAAACGAGAAAGCCCTACAGGAATTGTCTGACTCCATCAGAAAGAATAACATAAGAATAATAGGTATATCAGAGGGAGAAGAGAAAGAAAATGGAATGGAGAATATACTCAAACAAATAATAGACGAGAACTTCCCAAGCCTGTGGAAAGAACTAAAGCCTCAAATTCAAGAAGCAAACAGAACACTGAGTTTTCTTAACCCCAACAAACCCACTCCAAGGCACATCATAATAAAGATGACACAAACCAATGACAAAGAAAAAATTCTCAAGGCAGCCAGGGAAAAGAAGAGTACAACATATAAAGGAAGGCCTATTAGATTATCATCAGATTTCTCAGCAGAAACTCTACAAGCTAGAAGAGAGTGGACCCCAATATTTAAAGCCCTGAAAGAGAGGAACTTTCAGCCAAGAATACTATACCCATCAAAGTTATCCTTCAAGTACGAAAGAGATATAAAAACATTCACAAATACAGAAAAGATGAGAGAATTTATCAGCAGAAAGCCCCCACTCCAGGAAATACTAAAGGGGGTTTTCCAACCAGATTCAAAGAACAAAAGAAAACAACACCACAAGTAACAGCTCCACCAAGAACACAATAAAACCAAACTTAAACTGTGACAACAAAGGAAAAAAAGGGGGGAGAGGATGGAGATTAACAGTAGCAAAGGACGATGAAGTGCAGAAATACACATAAGATAGGGTACTACAATGAATATGGTAGGTACCCTTTTCATTACTTAATGGTAACCATTCTTGATAAAACCACCACAAAAACACTTGACTTAAAAAAGGGAGCAAAAGAGGAAAGAAGTATGGAACACAAACAAACAAAAACAAATGATAGAAAAACAAAAGAGAATAATCAAACAAGATACAAAACTAACAGAAAGCAATTTATAAAATGGCAATAGGGAACCCACAAGTGTAAATGGATTAAACTTACCAATAAAAAGACACAGAGTAGCAGAATGGATTAAAAAAGAAAATCCAACTATATGCTGCCTACAAGAAACACATCTAAGCAACAAGGATAAAAACAAATTCAAAGTGAAAGGCTGGAAAACAATACTCTAAGCAAACAACACCCAAAAAAAAGCAGGTGTAGCAATACTCATATCTAATAATGCTGACTACAAGACAGAAAAAGTACTCAGAGACAAAAATGGTCATTTCATAATGATTAAGGGGAAGTTGAATTAAGAAGACATAACAATCCTTAATATATATGCACCAAACCAAGGAGCACCAAAATATATAAGACAGCTACTTATTGACCTTAAAACAAAAACTAACAAAAATACAATCATACTTGGAGACCTCAATACACCGCTGACGGCTCTAGATCGGTCATCCAAACAGAGAATCAATAAAGATATAGTGGCCTTAAACGAAATACTAGAACACCTGGATATGATAGACATCTACAGGACACTTCATCCCAAAGCGACAGAGTATACATTTTTCTCTAGTGTACATGGAACATTCTCAAGAACTGACCATATGTTGGGCCACAAAGACAATATCAGCAAATTTAGAAAAATTGAAATTGTACCAAGCATATTTTCTGATCATAAAGCCTTGAAACTAGAATTCAACTGCAAAAAAGAGGGGGAAAAACCCACAAAAATGTGGAAACTAAACAACATACTTTTAAAAAATGAATGGGTCAAAGAAGAAATAAGCGCAGAGATCAAAAGATATATACAGACAAATGAAAATGAAAATACGACATATCAGAATCTCTGGGATGCAGCAAAAGCAGTAATAAGAGGAAAGTTCATATCACTTCAGGCCTATATGAACAAACAAGAGAGAGCCGAAGTAAACCACTTAACTTCACACCTTAAGGAACTAGAAAAAGAAGAACAAAGACAACCCAAAACCAGCCGAAGAAAGGAGATAATAAAAATCAGAGCAGAAATAAATGAAATAGAGAACAGAAAAACTATAGAAAAAATCAATAAAACAAGGAGCTGGTTCTTTGAAAAGATCAACAAAATTGACAAACCCTTGGCAAGACTCACCAAGGAAAAAAGGCACAGGACTCAAATAAATAAAATCCAAAATGAAAGAGGAGAGATCACCACAGACATCATAGATATACAAAGAATTATTGTAGAATACTATGAAAAATTATATGCCACCAAATACAACAATCTAGAAGAAATGGATAAATTCCTAGAACAATACAACCTTCCTAGACTGAGTCATGAAGAAGCAGAAAGCCTAAACAGACCAATCAGCAGGGAGGAAATAGAAAAAACTATTAAAAACCTCCCCAAAAATAAAAGTCCAGGCCCAGACGGTTATACTAGTGAATTCTATCAAACATTCAAAGAAGACTTGGTTCCTATTCTACTCAAAGTCTTCCAAAAAATTGAAGAAGAAGCAATACTTCCAAACACATTTTATGAGGCCAACATAACCCTCATACCAAAACCTGGCAAGGATGGCACAAAGAAAGAAAACTACAGACCAATATCTCTAATGAATACAGATGCTAAAATACTAAACAAAATACTGGCAAATTGAATACAACAACATATTAAAAAAATAATACATCATGATCAAGTGGGATTCATCCCAGAATCTCAAGGATGGTTCAACATACGCAAAACGGTTAACGTAATACACCATATCAACAAAACAAAGAACAAAAACCACATGATCTTATCAATAGATGCAGAAAAGGCTTTTGATAAAATACAACACAATTTTATGTTTAAGACTCTCAACAAAATGGGTATAGAAGGAAAATATCTCAACATGATAAAGGCCATATATGATAAACCATCAGCCAACATCCTATTAAATGGCATAAAACTGAGGACTTTCTACCTTAAATCAGGAACAAGACAGGGTTGTCCACTCTCTCCACTCTTATTTAACGTGGTGCTAGAAGTTCTGGCCAGAGCAATCAGACAAGACAAAGAAATAAAAGGCATCCATATCGGAAAAGAAGAAGTAAAGCTATCACTTTTTGCTGATGATATGATCCTATACATCGAAAACCCGAAGGACTCCACAAAAAGATTATTAGAAACAATAAACCAATACAGTAAGGTCGCAGGATACAAAATTAACATACAAAAGTCCATAGCCTTTCTATATGCCAACAATGAAATATTAGAAAACGAACTCAAAAAAAATAATCCCCTTCACGATTGCAACAAAAAAAATAAAATACCTAGGAATAAACATAACAAAGAATGTAAAGGACCTATATAATGAAAATTACAAAGCATTGTTAAGGGAAATCGAAAAAGATACAATGAGATGGAAAAATATTCCTTGTTCTTGGATAGGAAGAATAAATATAATCAAAATGGCCATATTACCCAAAGCAATATACAAATTTAATGCAATTCCCATCAAAATCCCTATGAGATTTTTTAAAGAAATGGAACAAAAAATCATCAGATTTATATGGAACTATAAAAAACCCCGAATAGCCAAAACAATCCTAAGGAAAAAGAATGAAGCTGGGGGCATTACAATACCTGACTTTAAACTATATTATAGGGCCACGATAATCAAAACAGCATGGTATTGGCAGAAAAATAGACACTCAGACCAATGGAACAGAATAGAAAGCCCAGAAATAAAACCACATATATACGGTCAAATAATCTTTGATAAAGGGGCCAACAACACACAATGGAGAAAAGAAAGCCTCTTCAACAAATGGTGTTGGGAAAACTGGAAAGCCACATGCAAAAGAATGAAACTCGACTACAGCCTGTCCCCGTGTACTAAAATTAATTCAAAATGGATCAAAGACCTAAATATAAGACCTGAAACAATAAAGTACATTGAAGAAGTCATAGGTACTAAAATCATGGACCTGGGTTTTAAAGAACATTTTATGAACTTGACTTCAATGGCAAGAGAAGTGAAGGCAAAGATAAATGAATGGGACTACATCAGAATAAAAAGTTTTTGCTCAGCAAGAGAAACTGATATCAAAATAAACAGACAGCCAACTAAATGGGAAATGATACTTTCAAACAACAGCTCAGATAAGGGCCTAATATCCAAAATTTACAAAGAACTCATAAAACTCAACAACAAACAAACAAACAATCCAATAAAAAAATGGGAAGAGGACATGAACAGACACTTCTCCCAGGAAGAGATACAAATGGCCAACAGATATATGAAAAGATGCTCAGCTTCATTAGTTATTAGAGAAATGCAAATCAAAACTACAATGAGATACCACCTGACCCCTGTTAGATTAACTATTATCAACAAGATGGGTAATAGCAAATGTTGGAGAGGCTGTGGAGAAAAAGTAACCCTCATTCACTGTTGGTGGGACTGTAAAGTAGTACAACCATTATGGAGGAAAGTATGGTGGTTCATCAAAGAGCTGCAAATAGAACTACCTTATGACCCAGCAATCCCTCTACTGGGTATATACCCCAAAACCTCAGAAATATTGATACGTAAAGACACATGTAGCCCCGTGTTCATTGCAGCACTGTTCACAGTGGCCAAGACATGGAAACAACCAAAAAGCCCTTTGATGGAAGACTGGATAAAGAAGATGTGGCACATATACACTATGTAATACTACTCAGCCATAAGAAATGATGACATCAGATCATTTACAGCAAAATGGTGGGATCTTGATAACATTATACGGAGTGAAATAAGTAAATCACAAAAAAACAAGAACTACATGATTCCATACATTGGTGGAACATAAAAACGAGACTAAGAGACATGGACAAGAGTGTGGTGGTTACCAGGAGTGGAGGGAGGGAGGACATGGGAGGGAGGGAGGGAGAGAGTTAGGGGGAGGAGGAGGGGCACAGAGAACTAGATAGGGGGTGACGGAGGACAATCTGACTTTGGGCGAGGGGTATGCAACATAATTTAATGACAAAATAACCTAGACATGTTTTCTTTGAATATATGTACCCTGATTTATTAATGTCATCCCATTACCATTAATAAAAATTTATTTAAAAAAAAAAAAAAAAGAAAGAATTTTATGAAATCTTTAAAAGCCACTAAAGACTTCCCATGAATACTGATTGCTGTGAACTTTTTACTGAAAAGTAATTTTTAGGGTAGAGGTAAGTTTGGAAAATTAGCAAAATTGGACTTTTGGCAAATAGATTTTTGGGAAGTTGGCCTGCTGTCCCTCCTGAGCTACCCTGGGCGGGCCGCCTGCAGGGACACCCTCCCTCCTCCTCAGCTACAGGGAGCTCGGCTGCCGGTGTGCACAGCTCATGGAGCACAGGGTGGTCTGAAATCCAGTTCGTCATATCCTCATGTAAACAATGTACCTGGACTATCCATTTAAAGGCTGTGTTCTTTGGCTTGTTACTGTGTCAGGGACCGACATTGGTGACACCAAACCTGGTGTGTGCCGTGGCATCGGTGGCACCGCAGCAGTGACAGCATCCCCGTGCTAAGTGATCTAGTCCTCCACCCACTCTTGGTGTCCTCGGCACTGGAACAGAGCCTGGCACACGGCAGGCGCTCAACAACTCCTGGCTTACCGGACGTTGAACTGTGGCCGAGTAGGGAAGGCTGGAGGGTGTCATGCACGGCAGGCCTTGGTCAGCTGAGGATGGAGTCCAGCTTTCGGCCTTACCAACGAGGTTACTGGGCTGCATGTCAGGTTCATTTTCCCACAACAGCCCTGCCAAAGGGGGCGCCCATGAGTACCCGGGGAAATTGAGCCTGCTGGAAATGACAAACACACAGGTCCCCTGAGAGCTACTTTCAGCACACGTCTGGGCCACATGGGAAGAGAGCTGTGAGGTGGCATTAAGTACATTCACATCATTATGTAACCAACACCACTATTCACATATATTAATAGAACTCTCTCATCATCCCAAAGTGAAATTCTGTGTCCATGAAACACTAACTCCCCAATCCCTGCCCATCCCTCTCTCAGCCCTGGTCACCACTAGTGTATTTTCTGGAATATCTTTATGACTTTAATTATTCTGGGTATGTTGTATAAGTGGAATCATGTAATACTTGTCCTTTTGTGCCTGGCTTATTTCACTTAGCATGATCATTTCAATGTTCCTGCTTTAGCGTGTTTCAGAATTAAATTATTTTTTCTGGCTAAATAGTATTCCATTGTGTGTACATATGTACTCCATTTTTTGGTGCATTCACATGTCGATGGACACTTAAATGGGTTGCTTCCACCTTTTGGCCACTTTACTAATGTTGTAATGTACAGTTTGAGTCCCCTCACTTCCCTCATTTGAGCAAACACCAGACATGGAGGTGCTGGACCAGGTGGAAATTCCGTGTTTAATCTTTGAGGAGTCGCCCTTCTCTTTTCCATGGCAGCTGTAGCACTTTACACTCCCACCAGCAACGCGTGGGCTTCCCACTTCTCCACAGCCCTGCCAGCACCTGTTCCCTCGGGCTTTGGCTTTGGCTGCCCCAAGATGCAGATCTTGGGAGAGGAGGGCTGGGATGTGACAAAGGCCTTAAAAATTTCCCAGAAATCTGAGTCTCAGAAGAGCCAGGGCTGCCGGTGTGAAGGAACCAGGGACTGGGTGAGGACAGAGTTCGCTGGTCCTGGGTTTCACAGCTAGACGCACACTACACGCCGGCAGGCTGAGGGGTGGTGGTGTTGGAGTAGGTGACATCTGACCCAGCCTGGACTAACCCAAAGGACCAGCATGGGAACGTCCCTTCAGTTTATGGTGGGTGGGCTGAGCTCTCTTACCGGATGGCTGTAGCTGCCCCTAATTAGTGTGTGTGTGTGTGGGGGGGGGCGGTGAGGTCAGTGGGTATACAAGAACACTTCCAGACTCCCTGGGCTCAGGGCAGCAGCCTCTCATCAAGGCCTGAATGCCACTCATATGGAACCTGGATTTTCAAATAGGATTAAAGTGACATTCCTGCCTTTCCTCTCCATAATATCTACAAATATCTGGTCCCAGGGGCCTTGGGAAGACTCCACCCCTCTGGAGTTGGGTGGCACTTCCATCTGGCAGCAGGAACCCCTGGAGACCCTAGGCTGCTAGATGCTGGCTCGCAGTGGTTCTTTGTCCCGAGACTGGCAGGTTGGTATCACTGAGGTGTCCATGTGGCTCTGTTCCCACCCCCAAGAGCACCAGGGTTCTGAGGCCAGGAAAGAATCCTGGTTCCACTGTCCCGGAGGATTCTGGGAACTTCCTGGGGCTGTTGATGGTAGTTGTTGGTGTTTGGTGGCTGTTGAGCGAAACTAGGCACCGGGCCAGGCTGAGAAGTGGAGCAGGTACCTCTTGGAACTCTGTGCATCTGGTTCTGGGGACACCTAGGTGAGCCAGGCCTCCTGGGAAATTGCCAGGAATTAGGCCTGGGTCCAGCACAGGAAGGGAATGTCCTTGCAGTCACAGTGACCGGTGACATGGGCAGCAGGAGGTAAACATTAGTCCCTCCGGACACCCCCAGGGCCCCACCCCAGAGCTGGGGAACTGAACCTGGGCTGGGCCCAGCTGGGCCCTTACCCTCACCTCCTTAGGTCTGCTCTGGACTGAGGCACCCGAGCCGGAGCAGGAAGGACCGCACCCCCAAGACTAGGCTTCCTGGGGGAGGAGCCTTGGATTTTTGATAAAAGTAAAGTGACTTTGGGAGCTTACTGCCTTGACTTCTGTAGGTCAAGGGGATACTTAGTAACAAGATAAACTAAAAACAAACACGTCAGCCCTCTAGGTCCTCCCCCTGCACTCGGGGCTGCAGCTGAAGAGGGAGGCAGCAACGGTGTTTCCTCTCTGAGGGGGCTGCAGACAGAGTTCAGGGGAGACCTGCTTACTTCAGGACAAGGGTCCGGAGGCCTGGCCGGGGACAGCTCTGGGGGCCTGGGCAGGGCCCCATTCACCCAGCACTCCTTAGGGCCCAAGGCTGCCTGCTCCTGCATTGTCTCCTGGAATCTGATTTCTAACTGGATTTGGAAGGGAGGCCTGGGGAGTGTGAGGTGCTCTCACTGTGGCCTTTCACGCCCCCATCTGCAGACAGGGTGGGTGGTCTTGGTCACACAGTCCCTAACCCCTCCCCCTGGGCTGAGGACTAGCCAGTGAGAACAATCCATCTAGAGGAGGCTGGTCTTTCAGGCAAGTGGCTGATGAGTGGCCTTTTTCTGTGTCTGTGAACACAAAGGATCTGCAGACATTGCCCTCATGGGGAAATATTTTTGGACATCATCCACTTGGTAAAATGGTCCCATAAAGCTATATGCTTCTGGGCGGGAACAGAAAACTGAATTCTCTTCTGGGCAGGAACAGAAAACTGAATTCTCTTGCAACACGACTGGGTTCTGCCACAGAGCTGGAATTTGGTCGAAAGGCTTGTTGCTCAGCTGACACTGACAGGAGCAGGAAGGGGACAAGTGGGTGGCTGCCCTGAACCTCCACGGAGGCCCATGAAGTGAGGGCCCCGTCTGATCAGCAGGGTGAACCACCCACAGTGCCAGCTGTCACTAGGCCTCCTTCCTCTAGGGAAGATATTGTGGGGTCTGGTGGCCCAGACACTGAAGATGGAGAAAGTCTACCAAGCAGTAGTGACTTCTCCATGGGAACGGAAACACAGTACCATAGTCTAAACTGCTTTTCTTCTAGATGTGAAAACCAATGTTGGTTTTAACACGTCTACACCTGGAAAGATAGCTTATGTCAGTGTATAGTCTCTTTCACTGAAATACTCCAGAGAGTTGTTAGTCAAATTTGTACTTCCAATATTTATTTTAAAACATTTTTTTGGTTGAAATGTGGAAGAGCCTTTGACCAAACTGTGGTCACTGTCTTTCAATAATCTACCTTAAAGTTGCTGGGAACGGAGGCCAGCTGTAAGGCAGAGCTCGCTGTGTGTCTGCTGGAGCAGATCTCACTCGTGCCAGCTGCAGGTTCTGTGATGCGGGCAGCCCCCACAGAAGGCATGAAAGTGGAAAGGCAACGAACGTCCTTTGTTTAGGAGAGAGCAGAATCAGAGAAATGTAAGGTCGGACAGCAGGGCTCTAGGAGAACTCCTGAGTCGCTCTCATCTCTGTTGGTGTCTCTCGCGCTCCCTTAGTTAGTATGGGGTGTGCACCGCCCATCTGCAAACCTAGGGGACGCTACAATCAGCCCTGATGGCACACCTGAGCCCCAGGGCAGGCAGAGCCGCAGTCAGCTGGGAGCCAGGGCAGGCTGGTAAAGGATTGCCCAGCAGCCCCCTTTGTATGCGCCACTTAGCCACATTCATTTTTTGTTTTCTAGTATTGTTGTTTTTCAATTACAGTTTACATTTAATATTATTCTGTATTGGTGTCAGATGTACAGCAAAGTGGTTAGAAAATCATTTCCTTCAGGGAATAGAGTCCCAGTGCTTCAAGTACCAGCCTGGCCCCATGCACTTTATCAGGAGTTATTGACTACGTTGCCCAGGCTGTAATCTTCATCTCTGTGTCTATTCTGTAACTACCCACTTGGCTGCATTCTTCAGGAAGCAGAAGACAGGAAGGCAGCAGCGGCAGTCGAGTATTTAGAATTGGTTCTAAATAATCAACCTGGGCCCTGGCCGGTTGGCTCAGCGGTAGAGCGTCAGCCTGGCATGCGGGGGGACCCGGGTTCAATTCCCAGCCAGGGCACATAGGAGAAGCGCCCATTTGCTTCTCCACCCCCACCCCTCCTTCCTCTCTGTCTCTCTCTTCCCCTCCCGCAGCCAAGGCTCCATTGGAGCAAAGATGGCCCGGGCGCTGGGGATGGCTCCTTGGCCTCTGCCCCAGGCGCTACAGTGGCTCTGGTCGTGGCAAAGCGACGCCCCGGAGGGGCAGAGCATCGCCTCCTGGTGGGCAGAGCGTCGCCCCTGGTGGGCATGCTGGGTGGATCTCGGTCAGGTGCATGTGGGAGTCTGTCTGACTGTCTCTCCCCGTTTCCAGCTTCAGAAAAATACAAAATAAATAAATAAAATAAAATAAAATGCTAGTATAAATGCCATTCTTTGGGGACCCACGAATTCATGATGTTTATCCAGGATTGAGAGGTTTTCTTGGGACCCCATCAAAACATTTAGAGGTGGTTAACATAGCTTCATATTTTCTAAAGACAGCGAGTCACCTCTGCCTGCGTTCCTGTCCCCAGATGTGGGAGAAGCAGCCTGCTATAATCCAGCCTGGAGAAAACATGGTGTTGCCACCCCTCTCCTGCAGGAAAGGTGGTTTCCAGTAACCTGGAGCATTCTCATCTGGTTTTGTCTTCTAGACTCAAACTGTCTGGAGTTGAGTCTGGGGAGATCCAGGGAGAATTTAAGGTCTCCAGCACTGACCGTACTGTGATTGGCTGTACACTCTTTCAGTCTTTGCACTTTGGTCAAGAAATCTCAGGTACTGTAATTTCCATAATGGGAATAACTTACCTTTCATCACCATCATCCTTGGGAGGCAGTTTGACCTAATTCAAAAGCTTAGAGTCAGACGACTTGATTTGAATGTTGGCTTCCTTACTTGGTAGCTGAGTGATTTGGAGCAAGTCCCTTAGCTTTTTGAGCCTTGGTGTTTACATTTTCAGTCGAGGGAAATCCCAGCTACATACAGGTCTATGTGATGGCTAGAACTATTACTTGTAAAGGCTGGCACAGTGCCTGGCACATAGATACTTCATAAATGACAGCTGCTGTCATCATCATAAACCTCAAATTCCCACAGTTGTGGTCACCTTTTGATGTCAGAGCCTCCGAACTACTGAGCACTGGATTCTTGAGATTTTAGTGGAAGACAGGAGTGATACTTTTGGGGCTTCAGAAAACTTCATGAACTAGGACTCCTAACTCAGAATCCTGTATAACTGGAGTGGGGCTGCCACCATCAGTGATTAGAGAGTATGCTCAGAGTGACAACGTGAGGGTGTTGGGGCTGCTTGGGAGGGAAGCTAGAACACTGGTCACATCTTGACAGTCAGTGTGGACATTGGGGTTTCTCACTGATGGTTGTAAGCCCACCCACAAGGGCTCTTGTACTCTGAGCTTTCATTGCTGGTCAGGGGATTAAGCTCTGGACACAGAAGGGCAACAAATCAATCATTATACCAAGTCTGCATAGGCTTTGACTCTGAGGAGTTCAAATTAAGGACACCTAAATCCATTCTTATATTTTATCCTAATTAAATGAGGTACATTGCCTCATTTCTTCAACACCCTAAGAATATAGAATTTTGAGGCAGATATTCTGAGATTTTGACAATATATATATAAATCATCATTGGTCTGTATAAGGCTTATCTATGTAGGTATCTGTTTATCTATCTATCTCCTACCCATAGACCATTCATCTATTTATTTATTTAACCTTATTTCACACTTCCATTTACCTCCTCCTCCATAGACAAACATTTTCATATGATATCTATATCTATATCTATTCAAATATACCTCTACATATTCAGACATATGGATATATATATAAGATGTACATATCTTTTACTATTGCAAGTTATTTAATGTGATTTCATTAATATGCCATTTAAACAAATATGGAAGTGTATATATTTATATACACATATATATACACACATATATGCACACATAAATATACGTACTTCTGTTATTTCCTACCAGTACATTTAAAGCTGCCTAATTCTTATCAAAATTTACATAGTATGTCAGTGTATGGAGATGCCGTCTGTGTTTCTTATTGTACTTTGTCCTTTGCTTTCTTGTTCTTTATCTTTGCTATTACAAAGAATACTACAATGACAACTAAAAATTTTTTTTATTCATTGATTTTTTATAGATAAGAAGAGAGAGAGGGGGAGGAGAGTGAGAAGCATCAACTCATAATTTTTTCATTTTAGTTGTTTTTATTGATTGTTATCATGCGTGCCTTGACTTGGAGCTCAAGCCAAGCCAGTGACCCCTAGTTCAAACCAGAAACTTTGGGCTCAAGCCAGTAACTTTAGGATCATGTTGATCCCGCACTCAAGCTGGGGACCTTGGAGTTTGAAACCAGCAATCTCAGCATTCCAGGTGGACGCTTTATCCAGTGCACCACCACCAGTCAGGCAAAAAGACAATGTTTGCACAAGCACCTGTGCACATTTGTATGAGCTTATCAGTAGGATAGATTGTAATTCTTAGTATTGAAATATGAGTTAAAATTCCTGTTGCTCTTGTCGAATTACTTTTCAAAGAGAGAAAACAATTCCTACGTCTGCCAAGACAGTGGAGGGTAGAATCTGAGTCTCTGAATAAAACAGAGCTCTTTCCACTAAACCATTAGTTTTCAGAAAAAGGCCATCATGGATTGGAAACAGTCTGAGGGCTGAGACACGGCCACTCTCTTCAGCACCGCTTCCTTCCCCACCCCAGCAGTGGTGAACTCATGTCACTTACACCTCGCTAGAGAGAACACAGCCAGATGATCACACCTTGCAGCCAGGGAAACTGGAAAATGTCACCTGCACCTGTCCACTCCGAGCTTGTAATGACAGAAGGAGAAGAGGGTGTGGTGAGCATTAGGTGGCGCTACCCTAATGGCAAGTTGTTGGGCTTTATCCTGAGGTTGATGGAGGGTTGCAGAAGGAGCCAGCAAAGACCTCTGGCGGTGGGCTTGGGACATTCACTAGGATGTGTATCACCTGCCCCATTGCTAACCACAGACCTGAGAGGTGAGCCCGTGATTCCCAGCCCCCCAGGAGGCTCAGAGACGGGAAGGGACTTGGCCAGGGCTGAGGCTCTGCATCCACAGCCGAGTGACTGTAAAGCCCGCACCCTGCTTTCCATGGCCCTGGCCACGTCAGTGCCCGCCATGCCCACTCCAGCTGCTGTCCACATCCCTCCCCGCACCCCGTCAGGCTCTTGCTGGTCAGGTGTCCGGTCCATGCAGCCCACGCACCCTGCCTAAGTTGGGCTCCCTTCTCATTTTCCAGGTTTATCTCAGTCCTTTGCTCACTGCCGTGGCCTTGGCGGCCCCCTCCCTCGGTGGTCAGCCCAGGGCTTCCCCTACCATGGCGTTTCCCGCCACCACAGTCCCTCCCTTCAGGTTTTACCCTCGCCGTGAGAGAATAAAGTGGAGGCAAACCATTGCCCTGGATGTGGACCGCGTGATACAGGACGTAGATGTGGCGACCTTGCAGCATGACATCACTGCCATCACCTTCTGCAGCTTAGACCAGGAGGCATGTGGCCACTGTGGGCAGCGTTTGGACCCGGTGCTGTTCACGGTCATCATCGAGAACCTGTTGTACCCCGAGGACTGCCTGGGAGCCACCGCTGCCCAGCTGGAGGAGCGGCTGGAGGCCAGCCGGGCCCAGCAGGAGCGTGCTCAGCAGGAGCTGGGCCACCAGGCTGAGCAGCTCAAGAGTGTGCGGGCGGAAAGCCACCAGCATCACAAGATCAACACCTTGTCGCAGAAGCTCCTGCAGACAGGTGGCGGGAGATTCTTCTATGTGAGCAATGTCAGCAGGACAAGGAGAGGGGAGGGCTGGGTGCCCAGCTACTGGGCCACCTGGGCAGTACAGCCCCTGGGCCCTGAGGCTGCTCTAGGCCACATTCACTGGTGAGGAGTGGATGTTAGAGATGCTCATAGCCGGACAGCCTGACGGTGTCTGGTCAGGAAGGTGTTTGGTCAGGTTCTACCGTGTGTGTGTGTGTGTGTGTGTGTGTGTGTGTGTGTGTGTGTGTGTAGATTATCCAGGTGCAGTAGGTGTGTGTATGAAGAGTGTGTGTGCATAGAGTGTGTATGTGTTTGTGGAGAGGGTGTGTGTCTAGTGTGTACAGGTATAAATGTATGGAGGTATGTGTGTGTGTTTATGGAAGGTGTGAATATGTGTGTCTAATGTGCGTATATGAATGTTGGACCTTGGTATCTTTTAAAAAACCTTTTATTATAGAATATTTCAAACTTATAGAACAATAGAGAGCATAATAAATGACCCTTTACCTGCACACTACCCAGCCTAATAGTTACCAACTCATGGCCAGTGTTGTTGCATCTGTTCCCCTCCCACTTTGCCCACCCTGGGTTTTTATGAGGTATATTAGTCATGTGAGTTTATCTGTACGTATTTCAGGATATACTCTGAAAGGCAAGGACCCCCACTTTTACACATAACACAATACCATTGTCACACTTAAAAAACCAACAGAAAATTTTTGGTATCATCAAATACCTAGTCAGTGTTTATAGTTCCCTAAGATACTGGTAGTGTTTGATAAATTTATTACTTACTTATTTCCTAATTTATTTTAGAAAGAGGGCGAGAGAGATGCAGCAAGAGAGAGATCAGTTTGCTGTTTCAAACTCAGTTGAGCATTCATTAGTTGCTTCCTCTATGTGCCCTGACCAGAGATCAAACCCACAACCTTGGCATATCAGGTCGGCATTCTGACCAACTGAGCTACCTGGCCAGGGTCAATAATGGTAGTATTTTAAAGCTCAATATATATATGCATTTATTTACTTGGGGGGTGGAGTTTGCCTCACTGCCTTACTCAGTAAATAAAATGTTTTGTGTCTGAAGCAGCCCAGGAGTCCCAAGATACTGAGAGTCTTGATAGAGGGAGACTCCCAGGCTGACTCTGGTGATTAATCCTGCACTTCCTGTACTTCTCTCTCTGTGTGACATGTGACATGATGTTCCAGAATGCCGGCTACCTCTGGAGCCACATGCAACACAGGCATGAGAGCATGGCAGAAGGTGGTGGACCCAGGTGGCCCTTCTGGGACGTGGAAAGACCTTAACTAGAATTCAGCGGTGAGGGACACAGGCATCCCCAAAGTTTCCCTCGGACTTCATGCTCAATGGGATGAGCCCATATTCAATCACATGGGGCTGGGAGTGTTTCTGACCACATGTGTAGAGAAAAAGAGCTGGGAGCCACACAGGTAGGTTCCAGTCTTGTTTTGTCCCTCTGACTTACGTGACACTGTCAGTGCTTCCCCCTCTGAGTGTGAGTGGCTTTCACTATGAACGGGGCAGTTAGACTGGATGAATGTGAAGGGTCCTTCCCTCCCAGTCCTCTGAACCTGCTGTTCTCCAGTGCTAACTATGAGTGAACTTAAACGGGGTTAATGAGCAGTGAGACCAGTTCTTTGACTCTATTATGTACTACAATTATTACCATTACTTCAAATATATCTATCTCTGATTGCTGTCGGGATACAAAGATATGTCCTTTGTATTAACAATCAATATATACACACTATTTGGTATTCTGCTTCTGTTACTCTAGTAATTGTGTATTCACATTTCTCTGTGTCAGTATTGTCAAGGGAGTTCTTTGAAATGAACATATAGTCTACCTTTATTAAGCATCTTGTCAGGCACTATACTGAGCATTTTGCATGGAACACATTTCATCCTCACAAGAATCCTCTGAGTTAGATGACATTATTATGTCCATTTTTTGTTTGGGGAAAAGAGAGGCAAAGTCATTTGCTTCAGATAATGTACAATGTGAGCGGCAAAGCTGGTCTCGGACCGAGTGTGTGATGGATGACGTAGGCGAGAAACTGTACCTCACTGACTTTTTCACTTGAACTGGTCACCCTCTGTTTGCATGGACCCCACAGGAAAACAGAAGCAGGACAAGGCAGTGGAGGAGATGTCAGAAAGGCTGCAGGCCAAGCTGAAGTCAGTCAGTGACCCTGTGAGGTCCTCCAAGGAGGCTTGTGTTATAAACTTCCAATGAATTACCTGGTCATTTTGTGTCACAGCTCTTTTTGAAATCCCTCCCAGGACGCAACCAGGTGGCTGTGAGCCTCTGTGATAGTTCAGGGGGAGCCCAGGAAGGGCTTAGGTGCTGAGACCAGTGAACAGGGAGCAGCAGGCTTCAGGGCAGAGAAAACAGCCTCTCCTGCTCAGGAGCTTGAAGCAGCTTCCAAGTACAAGCACCTGATCAGTTCTTTCATCCCTGGGATACTGACTGTGTGACCTTCCTGTGCTCACCATCTGTGGGACGAGAATGTGAGGCTGCAAAAAAGGACAAGACATCTTGGGAGGAGACTACAAAACTAGAAGCCTCTAAGGTTAGGAACAATAATTTTAATTGAAACATGAATCAATAATTTTACATTTTAATCTGTATTTTTCTTCATGTGTAGTAGAAAACTACTGTTAACAGCCATCCCTGGGCTCAAGGAAATTATGACTTGGACAAATTTAAAGTGGATTTTTTGTTGTTGTTGTTGTTTTTTTTTTTCATTTTTCTGAAGCTGGAAACGGGGAGGCAGTCAGACAGACTCCCGCATGCGCCCAACCGGGATCCACCCAGCATGCCCACCAGGGGGCGACGCTCTGCCCATCTAGGGCGTCGCTCTGTTGCATCCAGAGCCATTCTAGCGCCTGAGGCAGAGGCCACAGAGCCATCCTCAGCGCCCGGGCCATCTTTGCTCCAATGGAGCCTTGGCTGCAGGAGGGGAAGAAAGAGACAGAGAGGAAGGAGAGGGGGAGGGGTGGAGAAGCAGATGGGTGCTTCTCCTGTGTGCCCTGGCTGGGAATTGAACCCAGGATTCCTGCACGCCAGGCCAACACTCTACCACTGAGCCAACCGGCCAGGGCCTAAAGTAGATGTTTTGTGTTTAAAAGAGATCTAGTCTTCCATCCACTCTTGGTGTCCTCGGCACTGGAACAGAGCCTGGCACACAGCAGGCGCTCAACAACTCCTGGCTTACTGAACATTGAACTGTGGCTGAGTTAGGGAAGGCTGAAGGGTGTCATGCACGGCAGGCCTTGGTCAGCTGAGGATGGAGTCTAGCTTTCGGCCTTACCAACGAGGTTACTGGGCTGCATGTCAAGTTCATTTTCCTACAACAGCTCTGCCAAAGGGGGCGCCCATGAGCACCCGGGGAAATTGAGCCTGGTGGAAATGACAAACACACAGGTCCCCTGAGAGCTACTTTCAGCACACGTCTGGGACACATGGAGAAGGGAGCTGCGAAGCGATTGCTCCAAGCCCCATAGACTGCACACTGGACAGGACTCAGGGGCATGCTCTGACTGCCAGATCCAAGCGGGGCCTAGAGATGCTTTAGCTGAGTGGCTCTCATAAAGATTCTGCTCAGGCAAGTTGACTCAACCTCTCTGTCAAGTGTCTTTTCCCAGGGTTGCACAGCTTGGAAATGTGGAATGTAAATGCATCTTTGATTTCAAGCTTCAGCCCTTCCCTCCCCGGCAGTGGGCTGTAGGGAGCCCTGGAGAGGAAAGTGTGCCCTGACCCGCCCCGACCAGGTGAGGAGAATAAGAACAGGATTCCCATCAGAGCAGATGGCTCACAGACATTCTTACTTTTCCTGGTCCCTGCCCCAAGTCTTATTGAAAAAAAAAATTTTTAATTGTGATAAAATATACATGCCATAAAATTTGCCATTTTAACTATTTTAAATTGTACAATTCAGTGGCTACAAATACATTCACACTGTAGTATAATAAACACCACTATCCACTCCTAGAGCTATTTTATCATCCAAAAGTAAAATGTCATACCATTCAACACTGACTCCCCATTCCTTACCCACCCTCTCTCTTAGCCCTAGGAAGCACTCTTCTACTTTCTCAAATATCTTTATAAATTTGACAAATTTAGGTATGTTGTATAAGTGGAATCATGTAATATTGATGTCTGACTTATTTAATTATAATATTTTCAAGGTTCATGTTGGAGCATGTATCAGAATTGCATTCCTTTTTAAGGATAAATAAATATTCCATTGTATGTATGTATGTATATTAATTTTTAAATTCCTTCAAATGTTGATGTACACCTAGTTTGCTTCTACCTTTTTACCATTGTGAATAAAACTGCTAGGTCAAGGGTCGGGAACCTTTTTGGCTGAGAGAGCCACGAACGCCACATATTTTAAAATGTAACTCCATGAGAGCCATACAATGACCTGTGTACATTATGCATTATCCAGTAAAAATTTGGTGTTGTCCCAGAGGACAACTGTGATTGGCTCCAGCCACCCACAACCATGAACATGAGCAGTAGGAAATGAATCGATTGTAATACATGAGAATGTTTTATATTTTTAACGTTATTATTATTTTTATTAAAGATTTGTCTGTGAGCCAGATGTAGCCATCAAAAGAGCCACATCTGGCTTGTGAGCCATAGGTTCCCGACCCCTGTGCTAGGTACTGCCTGACCAGGCTGTGGTGCAGTGGATAGAGCATCGGACAGGGATGTAGAGGACCCAGCTTCAAAACCCTGAAGTCGCTGGCTTGAGCACGGGCTCATCTGGGTTGAGCATGGGCTCACCAGCTTGAGCGTGGGGTTGCAGGCTTGAGTGTGGGATCATAGACATGACCCCATGGTTGCTGGCTTGAGCCCAAGGTCACTGGCTTGAGCAAGGGGTCACTCGCTCTGCTATAATCCTCCAGTCAAGGCACAGATGAGAAAGCAATCAATGAACAACTAAGGAGATTAAGGAGCTGCAATGAAGAATTGGTGCTTTTCATCTCTCTCCCTTCCTGCCTGTCTATCCCTATCTGTCTCTTTGTCTCTATCACAGAAACAAAACAAAACAAAAACTGCTAGGTACTAATATTTGGGTCCCCACTCTGCCTTCATTTGAGCACACCCAGACATGGAGCTGCTGAACCACATGGTAATTCTGTCTTTAATCTTTGAGGAGTCACCATTCTCTTTTCCACGGCAGCTGTAGCACTTTACACTCCCACCAGCAACGCGTGGGCTTCCCACTTCTCCACAGCCCTGCCAGCACCTGTTCCCTTGGGCTTTTGCTTCACCTACCCCAGATGCAGAGCTTGGTAGAGGGAGGTGGGGATGGGAGAAAAGCCTTAAAAATTTCCCAGAAATCTGAGTCTCAGAAGGGCCAGGGCACCGATGTGAAGGAACCAGAGACTGAATCAAGAGAGAGAGTTCGTTGGTCCTGGGTTTCACAGCTAGATGCACAGTACAAGCAGGCAGGCTGAGGGGTAGTGATGTTGGAGTAGGTGACATCTGACCGGACCACCTGGGACTCACCAAAGGACAAGTGTGGGGCCAGATTTGAAACCAGGACAGTCCCTTTAATTTAGGGCAGGTGATCTGGGCTGTCTGTCGTGTGTGTGTGTGTGTGTGTGTGTGTGTGTGTGTGTGTGTACAGGGACACATCCAGCCTCCCTGGACGCTACTGGAGCCTATCAGAAAGGCCAGGTAGTCATTCACATGGATTCTGGATTTTCCTCAAGGATTTGACCATGGCATTCCCTCCTTTCCTCTCCATAATGTCTAAAAATAACTGCTCCGGGGGTGGGTGGGGACAAGGGAGAGGCTCCACCCCCTTTAGAGTTGGGTCGGGCTCCCGTCTGGGAAGGATCCATTAGAGACCCTAGGCCTCCAGCTGCTGGCCTGGAGTGGTTCTCCGGTCCCTCGCCTGGCAGGTTATCACTCAGGTGGCCAGGTCACTGTTTTTGCGTTAGAGAGCGCCAGGGTTTTCAAGGCTGGTGAAGCTGCCCAGCAGCCCCAGGTTCCGGGAGGATTCTGACAGTGACAGAAGAGCGGGACTGTGGGTAGTTGGGGGAGGTTAGTGGCAGTTGGGGACCGCTGGGAGTCCTTGCAGGGGGAAGTTGAGGGCAGTTAGGAGACAATAAACACCTCGGGGAACTCTGCCCACCTCCAGGCTCTAGGGATGCCGAAGTGCTCCGGGCCACGCGGAAGCCTATGCCAGGACCCAGGCCAGGGACCAGCACGGTAGGGGCAGAGGCAGAGACAGATTAAGGTCGGTTGAGGCCCCAGGCACAGAAGAAAATATTGGGCCCCTTAAAAAGGAAGAGAGAGACAGGGAAAATAAAACATAAAAAAATGTTAAGTTGGGGTTTTGGGGGGCCCTTCAGAAGTCGGGGCCCAGGAACGTGCCCGGTGGGCCTGCTGTAAAACCCGCCTCTGGGTAGGGGGGATCCTTGCAATCCGAGAGCTAGGTGCTTTAGCAGCAGGAGGTTAAATGCTCTGACTGCCCCTGATGGGTCCTGTCCGGAAGCCTGACCGCTAAACCCGGGCTCAGCCTCTGGACTCCCCGTTTGTGGCGTCTCTGCCCAGCCTTTGCCTCCTCCCTCCAGCTCCTTCAGTTTGCTCTGGACCGAGGCAGCCCCAGAGGGGAGCAGGAATGACGAACCCCAAGGACTGGCTTTCCTGAGCGAATAGCCTTGGATTTTCCCTTTTACAAAAGAGTAACATGATTAGGGAGCTTAAAATTCATGTCCAAATACCTTTCAAGGGTGTGGAGCAGTGCAGGAAACTTCAACTCCCTGCTCTACTTTTTAGATGGAAGTAGCAAAATAATTGAATTTTCCTTTCCAGACTAACTGAAATCATTTGCCACATCCGGACAATAGCAGGCTAGCTCTGACTCCCAGCTCCGGGAAGCCAGCTGGAACTTGGAACCCGTGAGATAGCGTGCTTCCCGGGCCTCCGGGGGTTCCACGACTGATTATCCTGACATTGCTTCTCCCCGCCCACCTGGAGCTGCTGCTGCTTTTTCTTCAGGACTTCCAGCTCACTCTGGGTGGACTTTAGCTCCACCTGCAGCCTTTCTAACTCCTCCTCCATTGGCTTTTCCTGGTTCTGTTTACCTGTGAAAATAAAGGGCGACCAGTTTACGGTGGAAAAGTGTAGCTCCCTGTCTGTCATCAGTCACACACCTCAGTTTTACATTACACTCCTAGCTGGATTTTTGAGGACAAAGCATGGGTTGTTTTCTGAAAGATTCTAAAATCGAGCCTAGAGGAGATTCTTAGTAAATGTTTGTAAAATAAAAATATATAAACAGGCCCTGGCTGGTTGGCTCAGCGGTAGAGTGTGGGCCAGCATGTGGAAGTCCCAGGTTCAACTCTGGTCAGGGCACATAAGAGAAGCAATTACCAGTATCTGCTTCTCCACCCCACCCTTCCCCCTTCTCTCTCTCTCTCTTTCCTCCCCTCCCCCAGCCATGGCTTGAGTGGTTGGAGCAATTTGGTCCTGGGTCCTGGGAATGGCTCCATAGCCTCATCTCAGGCGCTGAAATAGCTCAGTTGCCAAGCACTGGAGCGGGGCCCCAGATGGGCAGAACATAGCTCTGTAAGGGGCTTGCAGGGTGGATCCCCGTCAAGGTGCATGTGGGAGTCTGTCTCTCTGTCTTCCTGCCTCCCTGCCTCTCAATTAAAAAAAATAACAATAGCCTGACCAGGCGGTGGCGCAGTGGATAAAGCGTTGGACTGGGATGCGGAAGACCCAGGTTCGAGACCCGGAGGTCGCCCAGCTTGAGCGTGAGCTCATCTGGTTTGAGCAAAGCTCACCAGCTTGGACCCAAGGTCGCTGGCTCAAGCAAGGGGTTACTCGGTCTGCTGAAGGCCCATGGTCAAGGCACATATGAGAAAGCAATCAATGAACAACTAAGGTGTCGCAATGCGCAACAAAAAACTAATGATTGATGCTTCTAATCTCTCCGTTCCTGTCTGTCTGTCCCTATCTATCCCTCACTCTGACTCTCTCTCGGTCTCTGTTAAAAAAAAAAAAATAACAATAAAATAAAAAAATAAACTGTCTCATTTATTTATGCATTCATCATTCATTCTCTCAGCATGCATTTATTGAGCATATACCATGCTAGGCATTGTAAGGAATAGAGAAATGAAAACATGATTTCTATTCTCAAGGGACTGGAAAGTTCAGATAAAACTTGGCTCACTCCACTTGCCTGACCAGTGGTGGGGTGCTGACCTGGGATGCTGAGGTTCCAGATTCGAAACCCCAAGGTCACTAGTTTGAGCGTAGGCTCTAGCACGGGCTCACCAGCTTGTGTGGGATCCCCAGCTTGAGCGTGGGATCATCAACATGGTCCCATAGTCGTTGACTTGAGCCTGAAGGTCTCTGGCTTGAAGTGCAAGGTCGCTGGCATAAGCCCAAGTTTGCTGACTTGAGCAAGGGTTCACTAGGTTGAGCAAGGAGTCATTGGCTCAGCTTGAGCCCCCCACTCAAAACACATATGAGAAGCAATCAATGAATAATTAAAGTGCTGCAACTACGAGTTGATGCTTCTCATCCCTCTCCCTAGCTGCCTGTCTTTCTGTTTCTCTTCCTGAAAACAAGAACAACACTTGGCCCACTTCAAGTTCAAACATTGGGGACTGTGGGACAAAGGTTTTTTGGGTCTCCATAGCAACTTACACAAACATAATGAAGAATTAATGATTCTATTGTTCTTGCTTTTTTATTTAAGAAACAGAAACCACCGTCAGAGGGAGCTAGATGTTACAAAATTTGTTGAGTGGAAGGAAAATATATATGAAGTGATAGAAAAACTAATAAAAATTTGGGGGAATGAATTAGAAAGGGTTGCCTCTCATACTTCTCTGTTAGAAGAGGTACCCAGCATAAAAGGCTTTTCAAAGATTTTTTGTTGAAAATATTAGTTCTCAATGTTCGTTTGCTGGTTTGTCCTGATTTTCTGTCCTCTGCCAGGACGGGGTGATACGCTCTGAGGTCAGACTGCAGTGGCCAGTGCCTGGGGCTGAATCCCTGCTCGGCCAGTACTGGCTGTGTGGCGTTTGGCACATCACTTAAACTGCCCGTGCCTTGGTTTCCTTTCTGTAAGATGAGCTGCTGGAAGGATTAAATAAGCACAGACAGAATTAACATTATCTTGTATATAATAAGAACTTCCTAGATGTTATCCTTATTTTTGCCAAGGGCTTTCCTCGCTGGACTGGAAATGAGACAACATTTAAATGAATGTGTTTTCCTCTCAATATATATTTCTTGAGTGCTATACACATGACAGGCACTCAGAAGGGTCTGTGGAGGCAAAGGAATTTTCCAGAGTGTGGCCCACATATCTCTAGGGACAGGGAAGGTAACTTTTTTGTGTGTGTGTATTTTTCTGAAATGAGAAGCCAGGAGGCAGAGAGACAGACACCCGCATGTGCCTGACCAGAATTCACCGGCATGCCCACCAGGAGGCTATGTTCAGCCCCTCTGGAGCATTGTTCCATTGCAACCAGAGCCATTATAGCACCTGAGGCAGAGTCCATGGAGCCATCCTCAGTGCCCAGGCCAACTTTGCTCCAATGGAGCCTTGGCTGTGGAAGGGGAAGAGATAGAAAGAAAGGACAGGGGGAAGGGTGGAGAAGCAGATGGGCGCATCTGTGTGCCCTGGCTGGGAATCGAACCTGGGACTTCCACATGCCAGGCCGACGCTCTACCACTGAGACAACCAGCCAGGACTAGGAAAGATAACTTTTTAATTGAAATATAGATCAATAAGTCTAAATTTTAATTGTTTTCTTTGCGTGCATTAGGAAAATATAGTACTAACAGCCATCTGTGAGATCATGGAAATTGTTACTTGGACAAGTATGAAGTGGGGGTTTTATGTTTAAAAGTGGTGTCATTTCCGCCTGATCTGTGGTGGCACAGTGGATAAAGCATCGACCTGGAAATGCTGAGGTCTCCGGTTCGAAACTCTGGGCTTGCCTGGTCAAGGCACATATAGGAGTTGATGCTTCCAGCTCCTCCCCACCTTCTCTCTCTGTCTCTCTCTCTTCTCTCTCTCCCTTTCTCTCTCCTCTCTAAAATGAATAAATAAAATTAAAAAAAAAGTGGTGTCATTTCCAGTAGACAGAGTGTCGGCCTGGGACATTGAAGACCCAGGTACAAAACCCTGAGGTCGCTGGCTTGCCAGCTTGATTGTGGGGTTGCCAGCTTGAGCATGGGATCATAGACATGACCCCAGGGTCACTGGCTTGAGCCTATGGTTGCTGGTTTGAGCAAGGGGTCACTGGCTCACCTGGAGCCGCCTGGTCAAGGTACATATGAGAAAACAATCAGTAAACAACTAGAATGCCACAACTATGAGTTGATGCATTTTATTTCTCTCCTTTCCTGTTTGTCTGTCCCTGTCTGTCTGTCTCTGTCTCTCTGTCTCTCTCTCGCTCTCAAAAAAAAAAAAGAAAGAAAAACATAAAAAATCAAAAATATCAATATCTCTCTATTCAAGTAATAGGATTTCCAAAAACAGATTACAACGAGTATAAAGATGAAAAGAATGCTTAATAAATAACACTGGGGAACAAAATTTTTGTTGCATCCACAAAAGTACTTGTTCTTACCTAATTCGAGTGTGCTGATCTCAAATTTGACATTTGTTTTTCTCTGTAAGCTACAATTTTTTTGCAATTCAATTATTTAGGTTTTCATCTTATTGTAAAATTTTCAACATTTAGTTTAACATAATAAAGTAGAATGTCTTCTTGGGCATCATCTTTGTGAAAATATAATAATTTATATAATGCAGTAAATACATTAATACACTAAAAGATATGATTACATCAGAATTTGTTTACAATTTTGAAATAGAACATATTATAACACTAATTTCAATCATAAAATTTGCACAAAACTTATTTAAATTCTACTCAGGCAAAAATTTGCGTTTGTAGCTCTTGTGTTTGTGTACTTGTTGAGGACAACCTCGTTTGATGCTCCAGCAATAGTCTGCTCATCACTAACAGCTCCAAGATTTTTGGGAAACTTATCAAGGTGACTGTTCAAGAAGTGAATCTTAACGCTCATGTTATATCCAATGTTGCGGAAAGCCAACAGCATGCTTTGAACCAGAAGTTAATAGTTTTCTGCTTTTTTGTTGCCAAGGAAGTTCTTTGTAACTGCCACAAAAGACTGCCATGCTGCTTTCTCCTCCTTATACATCTTTCTGGCAAATTTTTTGTCACGTATGAGAGTTTGAATTTGAGGTCCATTAAATACACCTGCTTTTATCTTCTCAAAAGACAAGGCAGGAAAAGAAATAATATGTTGAAAACATTCACTTTCTCTATTCATAGCCTGAACAAACAGCTTCATTAAGCCAAGTTTGATGTGAAGTGGGGGAAAAATTATCCTGTTTTGATTAACTACAGGTTCATTCACAATATTTTGCATCCCTACTTCCAGAGCTTCACGTTTCGGCCACTCCTTCTGTGTCCAGTGTTTCTCCTGAGCTCAGCTGTCCCACCAACACAGAAAGCAAGGATACTTCGTGAAACCTCTCTGTTGTCTGAGCAGGAAATTTACCATTTTAAAATCCACACAAATGATCCAGTTATGCTCCTCATATTTCAAAAAGTCAAGGACAATTTTTATGTCATTCTTACTAAGTCATTCAATTCGGGTTGGCTAAACTGCTGAGGGATTAATAACTGCTTGGCATCAGAAGAAGCCCCTTCAGATTCTACAACCATTTCCTCATGCATCTTATCAAAATACACTTGATCACCATGTTCACTCTCTTTGTTCTTAGAAGAAATAAGACCATTGAAAACTGGAACCAGGAGTGTCTCAGAGTGTGGGATAGGTCATATTGCTGAAGGAATATTAGGATATGCGATCATATGCTTGCTGTCTTTTCTTGTCGATGCCCTTTGTATGGATCAGACAGAAATAACAGTCACTGCTGTGGTCCTTAAATTCATGCCAAACCATGGGAATACCAAAAGGCACTCCTTTGCATTTTCCTTTTGTCCAGTCATGAAGCATTTCCTCACAATTATGACACACAGTATGAGGAGCCCTGTAGGTGGAGCACAGAGTGCATTCCTAGCAGCTGTGGCTGATGCAATGCTGTGAGAACACTCCAGCACCTGAAACCCTCCTGGGCATACCCAGGAAGGGAGCTTGCCCACTATAAGGAAGTGGCTCAGCACCAACCACGCAGCTCCCTGATCTTTTCAGCTATTGGCTATGTGTGCTATGAAGGACATGCTTTAACACCATATAGGCTGAACCTGTGTATATAAGCTAGCTTAATTCCTGAATAAAGGGGATCTGCATCACTGAACCTGGTCCCTGGAGTTGGATCTCTGCATCTCCGTTGTCCTCACCCCCAGTGGGCCTTGTGCACAAACTGGTGCCTTGAACAGGGACCTAACCAGCATCCAAGGGACGGGTGAGTGACCCTCTGCAATGGGAAACCTTCTCCCTCACTCCCGAGCCCCACAAGCTCGAGCCCTCCATGCCTATTGCAGAGTAGGCGAGTTAAAGTTAGTGAAAAGGATCTTTGTACCTACTGGGAAATCCTCTCAGGTTTCAACCCTTGGCTCCGGGACGTGCCTCTTTGGGACCCTGATACTTGGGCCTGAGCTTTCTGGGGCATCCGTTCGGCCAAAGTACATGGGGGACAAACCTTCCCTCTCGGCCTAATTCCTGCCCTGCTAGCGATACATGCCTGCCTGACCAGTGCTCCTCCTGGGGACCCTCCGCCAGTGCCAAAAATATTATAGGCTACCCCTCTCTCTGGGGAGCCCCTACCCTCCTAGTTGCACCCCTCCACTGGGGAGGAAAGTAGTTTAGCCTCCAAGTTTGACAAAATCACGGCTGAGCGCACAGGAACTAAACCAACCGAATTGCTAACTGCACCATTAGCTCTGCCGCTGGAAAAAGTGGAAGTTGCTACTTCTGCATTCCCTGCCGGGGCTCAATACCCCACCCCAGCCTCTCAGATGCCATTTTCTCCAACACGTGTTCCTGCTGCAGACCCATGGGCCAGCCTATACGCCCCCATGTGTCTTTTTTCTTTCTGCCTGTCTGTGTTATCTATTTTTCTGTATCTCTGGCTCTCTCTCTCTTCCCCCCCTTCTCTGAAATGATGCTGGAAGGACCCAGCCATGGCACAGTGGCAGGGACCACACCCTCTTCTAACGCAAGGGAGAGAGTATGCTTATGTTTTTCAGCCAATTTGGATCCCAGGAACCCCCCAACCTGCTTGACAGGGTTTCTTGGGCACCCACTAAGTGGTTCAGTCTTCACTGTCCAAAGCCACAGCCCTGGCCTCCTCCACACTGACTATGCCTGAGGGGAGGAGGTCCTCAGTGCTCCAGAAGAAGACCTCGTGGCCAGCGTGCACACCCCATCACCTGGGGGGATGTGGAGGCTTTGGCGGGGTTGGCCCTGAGAATTGCCCCTGACGGGCCCCCAGGCCCTGGTGCTCTGTTCCTGCTTATGTGTGCTATAATAACTGCTGACTCCCAGATGCGAACTGACCCCCACATCTGGGCTGGTTTTCCCCACCCTGGCATTATCCTGCCCATAGAAACAACAACAGCAAGCTGTCATTCATCAAGTCCAATTGGCCCTAATTAAAAAGGGAGGGGGAAATGTAGGTAGAGGGCAGAGTGCACTCCTAGCAGCTGTGGCTGATGCAATGCTGTGAGAACACTCCAGCACCTGAAACCCTCCTAGGCACACCCAGGAGGGAGCTCGCTGCCCGCTGTAAGGAAGTAACTCAGCACCAACCAGGCAGCTCCCTGATCTTTTCAGCTATTGGCTGTGAAGGACACACTGTAACACCCTATAGGCTGAACCTGTGTATATAAGCTAGCTTACTTCCTGAATAAGGCGGATCTGTGTCCCTAAACCTGGTTCCCGGAGTTTGGTCTCTGCATCTCCGTCATCCTCACCCCTGGCGGGCCTTGTCCACAGAGCCCAATTCTTGTCTTGATCGCCAAGGGGAACTTGAAAATAGGCAATATATGCACGTGTCACAAGTGATGAAATATTGTGCCTTTAACATTCAAGTGTGTAACAGCCACATATATAACAGAAGGTGTCAGGACTATTCTTACATTTACGCCTATTTGAAGAAGCCATGATTCAATCTTAAAACAAAATGAGAGGGTGTTTTTATCAGATAATAATTTTTTACATTTAAAAACAACTACAATTATGTAAAAGTGATGTTTGTAAAACATTAATTGCCTTGTGGTTATGTTCAGTCCAAGAGTCGTTGCCCTTTAACTCCAATTTAAAAACCAATGCATGCCATTAACTGTAGCAAAAATCAATCAAAATTGCATAAAAACTAGAGCATGTACCAAAAAATAGATTTCATATTTGGAATCAGCAATGCAGAAATATATAGAAACAGTTCTAAAACATCATGCAACAGAAAATGAAAAAAAATATTCTCCAGTGTAATAAAAAAAAAAATGTTCTCCAGTGTAATCAACTGGAATTCTTCAATGTTAAATTCCTACCAGTTTTCAATGAAGGCCCTAGCACAAGATATAAAATCAACATCTAGGTCCATCATTGTGCAATTTAAAAATATAAGAAATTAAAAAATCCTGAAAACATGAAAAATCAGGCTCAAAGGGATTTAGCCACTTGCTCAATATCTTAAGGTAGCTCAATGTCTGAAAAGTCGCAGAATGCGCCACCCCAAAACATGCCACTTCGGCATGTGGAGCTGAAGTGCACCCAGACCTCAAGATCTAGCAGACTCAGGAGAAGCTTTTTACCTCCCCCCTTAACCACCTAAAAGAACTTCAAAGATAGCCTGTAGCAGGGAAAGAGCTGTTACTACAAATAATTTTTCACCTGCGAGACTTATCTGTATGCAATGTTTGTGCTGAAGGCAAATGTTTGTGCTGTTCTCATCTGTCCAGTGAATTGCCTTCCTCTTCTTTAAAGGCCCAGGCCCCTGCCCCTTTCCTTAGCCCAGAAAGGCAGATAAGCCCCAACTGCTCAGCTGCCTCTGAGGGTCATATCCTGTGGGGCTACCATATGTAAAAAATTAAATTTGTTTTTTCCCCATTAAAAAACAAAGAAAGAAAGGAAAGACCTACTTGGGGAGTAGCCCGGGGAAGAACCAAAGAGAAGAAGGTGGAGACTTAGAATCAATAGTGAAGTTGAGCGATCTTACAGAACAGAAGCTAGCTGTCTTTGAACCCCTTTCTTCTCCGTCTGGGAACTGAAGAAAGGAAAAGGGGAAAGGCAGCTGTGCGGGCCATATAAGGTCCACCAGGGATACCCTCCCCACCTTCTCTTCGGCTAGGGGCCCACCTTGCCAGCTGCCTCTTACATTTGACCGGATCTCCAGAGAAAACTATGGAACAACCTTTCGCAAATACAGATCCAAAAGAAAAAAGGCAGAAAAATAAGTGGTTAAATTATCACTGTTTTAAGAAATTTGGAAAGCTATTGGATTAATAAAAGCTCTAAGGTACAAAAAAAAAAAAAGTGGTGTCATTTCATGTAAAAATGTCAACTAGAGAACAGAACATTGATGTGAGAATGTGGTAAAATTGTGTCATTAATATGGGAAACTGTCCTGTTCAGTGTAAACTTCTGGCCTTAAAATCCCTAAGGGAAGGACAATCGTTAGTCTTGCACAGAAGTCTCAGAAGAAGGGTATTTGTCCTGCTTGCGAGCCTGCCTTTCACGCTTCGATTTACATTCCTAGCCCTCTGCCTCAGATGCTCATTCCCGCACTCGTTCATTGAGCACAGCATTTATCAAGGTTGATCTGTGCCGGGACCTGCCGCCTTGGCTGGAGAACCAGTTGGGACGAGGTGATGTGATGTGATGTGATGATGTGATGTGATGTGATGTGATGTGATGTGATGGAGCCAAGCACAGGGCGGTGGGAGTTCGGAGGGATAGGGGAGAGGCACTTAGGGAAGATGAATGGGAGCCCCCTCTGAGTCCCCGCTCCCAAGAAGAAGAGAAAGGTGTCTTCATATATCAGGTGCCACCCTCCCCTCCAGCCCATGGTCCTGTGGTCTTAAAGCCAGGAGTGAGAGCCCCCTTCCCCTTGCCTCCCTTCCCCTCCCTGGTCTGGAGGTCCCTCCCTCTCCAGGGCAGGTCACTCTGAGAAGACGCTTCTCCCCACAGCACTGTGTAGACTCTCTGGCATTTCGCCCACATGTTCTCTCTGTGTTTCAGGAGGGGCTGTATGAATGTTCACCTCCCGTCTCTGCTCAGACTGTGCTCTGATTTGGGGGAGAGCTCTGCGATGTAGAAAGGCAAAGGCCTAGATGTGGGGAGACCGACAACCTGGGTTTGCCTCTGTCACTTACTTCCATGGAATCATGCTCCAGTCTCTGAATTCCTGGAAGCCTCTGTAAGGTGCAGAAAACCATGCTCTCTGAAGGAGTCTGGGGCTAAACGAGGAGCCCAGGAACTGCAGCTATTGTTCTTATTCCCCCAGCAAGCTCCTCTTTCCCTTCTCTCCAGTTCACGCTTCCCGAGAAGGTCCACTTCTGAGTAAATGCGCTCTCTGGGGTCAGTGTATTTCAAACTCTTGGCCTTGAATTACAGTTAAGAAACTGATTTACACTGTTACAGATGTTTAGCAATAGCTCTTACTCCAGCTCCCTGTGATGCAGTTTACCTCCTCTTTCCAATAAGACAAAATGACTGATTTTGGATTAGTCTCCTTTCAATGGATCTTGATGCAATTTGGAAAATGTGGGCTGTGTCTAATTGCCTGCCTTTAGTCCTGTGCCACAGGCACAGTTTCTGGAGAAGGCTGTGCATAGATCTACAAGGTCCATGTGGCCTTGTGGCACCCTCTGGTGGCAGTAGGGCCTTCCTGCAAGGCTGGCCATAATGGTGTGTGGCAGGTGTGTTCCGGTTGGGGAGGCCGTGAGCTGCAGGCATGCTGGGCTCCTCTTCAGTTAGGCCTGTTGCCTCCTATGCATCTCCTGGTATGAGGGCACGACGCTGGAACACCAGCCGCTCTCCTGGTCTCGGATAAAACTGTGAGATCTCTCCCCGAATCTGGCCAGCAGTGGAACACCTTCGTATTATATATTGGTCACTATGGCATATTGCAGCAGAGTGACTTGCCCATTTCCAGAGTGTGGAGCCTGTTTCTGTGTCCTCTCAGGCTTGAGGACCCAGGTGGGTTTCTCTGAACCTCAGTCCTCATGTCTATGTTTCTAGTCAAAGGTCAAAGCAGCATCCACATTAAAATCTATGAAAGGACAGGAGCCTGCATGAGTCATTGCCATTGAGCCAGCAGGGCCAGAGCCACCCATGCCGACTCCTGCTCGCTGCAGAGGCTGTGGCCTTGGCCTGGCCCACGCAGCTCCTGTAGCATCCCGCACGGCCCAGACGGTGCAGTCCGTGCGGTTGTCGTGTGGCCCCTGGCTCAGGCAGCCCTGTTCTGGGGTCCCCACAGGCTTCTGCAAACAGTTGAAGGGCACAGACAGATGAGAAGCAGTGAATAGGAGGGGCCTCATGTTGGATCTAACCCAAACTCCCACGAAGAAATTGGGGTACAGAGGCAGATCAAGGTCAGTTGAGGCCCCGGGTGCAGAAGAATATATTGGGCCCCTTGTCATTAGAAAAAAGTGTAAAGTTGGGGTTTTGCAGGGCCCTTCAGAAGTCGGGGCCCAGGGCGCGTGCCCGGTGTGCCCGCTGTTACATCCGCCTCTGCTGGGATGCTTTGCTCCCAGCAAGACAAACCTACACTCCCTTCACGCATCTCTTCCCCAAACCTAGGTTGCCACACTGGAAGGACTGTGTCCTCATGTCCAAAGGGAGGACCTGGCGCGGCCACTACAAACCATGGTGACGCCTGGCTGTCTCCTGGGCCCGAGGGAGGGAGCAGGGCCAGCTCTGGTAAAAGCAAACCTGCTTGCAAGTAGTGATGCCTGGCTTCTAAAGGTTTTCTTTCCATTCTTCATCTCTTCTCTTCCATGTCAGTATGGCTCCACTCATTTCATTCTTTATTTTATTAAAGATTTTATTTATTTTATAGAAAGTGCAGGGGGGTGAGAAATAGTAACTCATAATTGCTTCACTTTAGTGGGTCACTGCTTGTTTGTTGCCTGCTCTATGCACCTTGCCTGGGCAAGCCCAGGGTTTCAAACTAGCAACCTCAGCGTTCCAGGTCAACGCTCTATCCACTGTGCCACCACAGGCCAGGCCACACTCATTTCTACAGATGACTTGAAGGTAGATGCTGGGCAGCGTGCATCTCCCCAGCTGTCACAAGTTCCTTTCGGGTTAGCGTCCCAGACAGAGGATGAGTGGAACTAGTCAAAAACTGAGGATCTTCCCCTGGCTGGTAGCTCAGCTGATAGAACACTGGCCCAGCGATGTATGTCCTGGCTTCAATCCCCAGTCAGGGAACACAGGAGAAGTGAGCCTCTGCTTCTCCCCAGGCCTGGTCTAGCCTGAGCTCCCACGAAGTGACTGGGGTCCTTTGCTCCTAGCAAGGCAAACCTAAGCTTCCCTCACTCATGTCTTCCCTAAGCCCCAGCTGCCACACTGGAAGGACTGTGTCCTCATCTCCAAAGGGAAGAGCTGGGATGGACACGACACTCCAGGGTGACTCCTGGGTCCAGGGCCGGGAGCAAGACTAGCTCTGTGGAGAGCAACATGCTTGCAACGAGTAAGTGTGGCTTTTAGAGATTTCCTTCATCCCTTTGTCTCTTCTGCTCTATGGGAGCGCTTACCCACTCATTTCCAAAGAAGACTGGAGGAAAACTTCTGGGCAGCGTGCGCCTTCCCAGACATCAGGAGTTCCTGCCGGGCAGCGACGTGGCAGAGGCTGAGCGGAACCTATCAGACACCGAGCCTCTGGAGGGGAGCGCCAGGCCCGCGATCAGGGCTCAGTTATGCCGGCTGACCAGGTGAGTGGTCTGGGACAAGTGAGGTAGGCCTTCTCCAGCCCAGATTTCTCTGGGTATGAAAGTGCCCTTTGACATTTTTGGGGTTTTCTGATTTGACAATTCATATGGTGACTGGGGGACAATACTTTTCTCCTCCCATCAGATACTTTGCTAGGATGGAGAAGATATCAAGAACAAGATAGAGTTTGATTGAATTCATAAACTTGTTTACCTGGTGGAGGTTGGGGGGAGCCCATTCCTGCCTTTCTTCTCCCAGGTTTTTACTGGTCAGGAATAAACATGGTGGCCAGACACGCTGAGATCCAACCATTGTTCTTTAATAGAGACAGGGCCAGTGATGCCTCAGGCATAAGCTTCCTGTCAGGGCTGGATTGGATCCTGAGGCCCCCGTGGGGAACCCTGACCATATATGTGCATAGGTTTGGGTCAATAAAGAGAATAAAAAGCCTTTTGGTTCATTATACAAACAACTAGTCAGTGGGTGGCTCGTCCCCTCTCCTGCCTCTGCATCCGCCTCCCTGCAGCTCCGCTCTCTGCCTCCGTTCATCCCGCAGCGAACCTCCCCTCCTTCACCCCTGCAGAGCCCTCACAAGGCCACGTGCAGGGCAGACCTCTCCCCAAGCTCGAGGTATTTTTTGACATCACACAGAACATCAGAGTAACTGACAACATACAATGGGAGTGTTCAGATACTTTGTTCTAAATACTCACGGTCGCCTTTCATCATGAAGAATGTCTCTCTCAGGCTCCAGCTGCCACCAGGTTTAGGGGACTCAGTCGCTCAGCCCCCTCCCCATGACTAGACCCTCCTCTCCCCATCAGTGAAGTTTCCACATTCTTGTCACTTTCCTAGGCACCAACATTGACAGCTGTTGTTACTTCCCACTCCTTTCTCTCCTCTCTCAATCAGAAAAGGTGCACCCTGGAATGACCAATGCTGTTGCTCTCAATTCAGAAGTCGTGTGCAGTCTTTGGTTCTCAATAGCGTACATTGCCCCCACCACCCCATTTTTACAATATAATGTGTTTGGTTTATTATGCATCTCATGTGTGTTTGTGACTAATGAATCCAATGATTAAAAAGATATTTCTCCTTTCCCCATATTGTGACAGAGCAGCAACAACCCAAAGCAGGCCGGGGTGCAGCTCAGAGCGTGCTCCCTGCCCTGGGCCCTGGGTGGGTTTCGTTGGTTAGCCTTGTGTCCCAGGGGAAACATGTAGGATGCTTATACCAAAGGGGATAGCCTGGGCCTGGTGTCGTCAGCAGGGGCACTGAGAGCCCTGGAGGGTGGGCTGCAGTCTGGGAGGAGCTGTCCTGCTGGCTGGCCACACCCAGACCCTCTCCAGGCTGATGGGCTCCTGGCGCTCTGCAGCTGTCCTCGTGCTCCTTCGGGCGGGGTCCCAGGCCCCGGGGGAGTGGTCTAGTGGGCACGCACCCCTGGTGCTTTCAGCTCAGATTCAGAAGTCATGGCTTTGGACTTCCGTCCAGCACCATCAAAGGGAGTGTTAAAAATCTGGACACTTTAGGTCTTGATCAGTTGGCTTAGCGGCAGAGTGCCAGCCCGGCTTGTGGAAGTCCCGGCTTCAATTTCCGGTCAGGGCACAAAGGAGAAGTGCTCATCTTCTTCACCCTTCCCCCTCTTGCTTCTCTCTCTCTCTGTCTCTCACTTCCCTTCCCTGCAGCCAAGGCTCCATTGGAGCAAAGTTGGCCCAGGCACTGAGGATGGCTCCATGGCTTCTGCCTCAGGTGCTAGAATGACTCTAGTTGCAATGGAGCAACACCCCAGATGGGCAGAGCATCAACCCCTAGTGGGCTTGCTGGATGGATCTCTGCCTCCCCACTTCTCACTTCAGAAACACACACACACACACACACACACACACACACACACACCTGGACACTTGAAACCTATATAATCTTATTAACCAAAGTCACCCAAAATTTTTAATTTAAAACAAGTTTAAATGACAAGAGCAACCTGAGCTGCCATTTTCCGAAGGAGCGTGCCTGATTTGGCCAGTGGATTTGAAGAGTGTTAGAAATCACTTGACACTATGTCTCTGACGCAGGTTCCCTAAGACAGGGAGGCCTGAGAAAGTGGGAGCAGCAGCATCTCCCTACTTTCTTCCCAGTCTGCATTTTGCCCCATGTCCCCCTTGCATTTGCATTTTCCCTTGTCAGATGAATTCTCTTCTCCCCTTTACCTCCCTGCAGATTGGTGAAGGGAATAATATTGATTTGAGAGATGTTCCTTCATCCCTGGGACATAGAAAGAGACTATTTTGGATCTTTTGAAAACCTAAGCCCTAGAACTGGTGATCCTGCCCCAGAGCCCTGATGACCAGGGCTTGCCACTGGGCTTGGGCCAGCTGGGGTCCCACCCAACAGACGAGACTGCTGTGTATGTATGTTATTTTGGAAAAGGGGAAAGGGTGTGGGTTGGGGGAGAGACTTAAGTTTTCAAGGGAAAAAAGCAATTTTATGTATGTATGTATATTTATATTTAGTTAACTATGGCCTTTTAGACCATTTCTTTTAGCCTTGGATGTTATATTTTTATGTTATTTTTTGTTTAACATCTCACAGAAGTGTTTCTTATTTGCAAAACCTGCTCCAGACCTCAGCTGGCAAAGGGAGTCTAAGAAATGTAGCTCCTTTTACCTTCTAACCCCTGAAATACATAGACGGGCAGAGAACTATACATGTGGAATATGTTTATATGTATCATTTCAGTGTGTTCCTGAAAAAGGTAATTTCCTTCTATAACCAGAGTAAAATTCTTAAGATCAGAAAATTAACGCTGATACAATATTTTTTAATTACAGAACTTTTTTAGATTTTGCCAGTTGACCTAATAATGACTTTTATAGCACTACATTGCGTTCAGTTATCATCTTCAGTCTCTTTTAACTTTTAACATTTCTCAGTCTGTTCTTATAGTTCATGACCATCACATTCTTTAAAAAGGCCATTGACTTTTCATAATCTTTCTCAATTTTAATTTTCTGCAGTTTTTCCTGATAAGATTCAGGTCATGTATTTTCGGCAGAAACACCACCAAAGTAATATATGTCAGATCAGAAGGCACACGATGTGGTTGTCCATTCCTAGTATGATTTCCTTTGATCACTTTGTCAGAGTGGTGTTGGCCTGTAGAAAAGAAAGAAATCTTCCCTTTTGTAACAGCACGGATGGACCCGGAGGATTACACTCAGTGAAATAGGCCAGCCAGAAAAAGACAACTACAACATGATCACACTTATACGTGGAATCTAATGAACAAAATAAACCAGAAGAAAACAGAAACAGTTATGGACACAAGGAACACACTGATGGCCGTCAGGGGGAGTGAGGGGACTGGATGAAAGAAGGTGAAGGGATTAGCAAGAAAACATATAAACGTAACACGCAGACACAGGCAGCAGTGTGGTGATGGCCAGAGGGAACGGGGGTGGAGGCTGGGGGGGCTGGGGGAGGCAGGCAGAGATGGGGAAATAGGGACAGAGAGGGCTGTTGCTAGGGACAGAGGGCGCACAATGCGGTGGGCAGATGTTGATTTATTGAGTTGTGCACTTTCAAACTGTATGGTTTTGTGAACCTATGTCATCCCAATAAATTTAATAAAAAATAAAGTGGTGTTGGCCAAGTATCTGTAGTGTAAAATCCTTTCTTTCTCTTCCTTATCATAAGGACTTTTTGGAAAGATACTTCAAGACTATATAAGTAGTCTCAAATTATAGAATCATTGAGACTGTGTAAGTATCCTATTACTCTTCAAAGTTTTACCTACTAGTGTTAGCATTTATGAAAACGATTCTTGCTTGAAACAGTTATAATGAAGATGCTGACTATTGTGGTGATCAAATGGTGGAAAAAGATGGGTGAAAAACTCAAGCCTGAGAGCTGATCGCTAATGGTCCATCACATCTTTAAGATTCAACGGCCTTTCTTTGCATTGGTTCAGCACAGAGAATGTGCTTTGAGTTCCTGGATCAGAAGTGATACGGCTTAAAGGCTGCTACAGCTCCAGTTGTATGTTGTGCATCATCAGTCCACTGTTGCTTACCACATGGTGGCGCTGTGGGCCACAAAGTGGACGGCTGCACAAGGACTTTTTCAGTGACTGGACTTCCAGCCGGCACCACCTTTCCAGGACAGGTAGACAGCAATGGGCAAATTGTCTTATTCTGCCAGGCAACTTCCCTATGATTAAAATACCCCAAAAGCAAAAACCTTTAAAAATAAGGTATAGGACAGGGACTTGTCTTGCTTTCCTGCTTACCTTTGTGTTGCCCAAGCGTACATGAAAGCCCATGCAGAAGGCAATCCACAAGGATCAACTTGTTTCCACAACCTGTGCTGTCAGAAAGCCTCACTTTCGGGTGTTTCCTGTGAATATCCAAGACCCTTGGCCATTCCACACTGAAAAATCCTATGACCTTTCTGCTTTCTTAGTTGCTATTACTAATTCTCTCATTTGTAGATACATCTAATTGTTTTGTCTATACTTGCTGCATCTTGTTCCCTATCCATCAGTTTCTTAGATATACCCGGTCCTAACAACCTCAGCTTTGGCTCTGTGCCCTTGAGTTGTTCCCTCCTCCTTGACTTTTCAGTACATTTATATAACACCATCACCACCACCACCACGAGCCCCTCCATGATCACCACCGCCATCACTGCCTCCACATTTATCCACGTAATTCTGGGAATCGTTGCCCAATTGTGAAGGTAACATCGACTGGAGAGTGAGTGGAAAGGACCTGGGGAAGGGAACCAGGAGCTCTGATTCGAATTCTGACAGCCACAAACTCATTCTATGACCTTGGGAAAGTCATGTACACTTCTGTTTTCTCACCTGTGAAGTTAGGAGGAGGGCAATGACAATCTCCTAGACTTTAGTATTCTAGAATCCATGAGTATCTTAAGCTTTTAGAAATTCACTTTTGCCCTGGCCAGTTGGCTCAGCAGTAAAGCAACGGCCCGGCATGTGGAAGTCCCAGGTTTGATCCTAGTCAGGGCACACAGGAGAAGTGCTTATCTGTTTCTCCACCCTCCCTCCCTCTTCTCTCTCACTCTCTTCTTCTTCAGTAGCTATAGCTCGAATGGTTGGAGCAAGTTGGCCTTGGTCACTGAGGATGGCTCCATGGCCTTGCCTCAGGCGCTAAAATAGCACAATTGCCAAGCAATGGAGTGGAGGCCTCCATAGATCTGTGGGGGCACATGAAGGAGTCTATCTCTCTGCCTCCCTGCCTCTCACTTAATAAAAATATTAATTTACTTTTATCTTTTAAATGGTTAGTCAATTTACTAATTATAACCTAAAAGTCCTTTTGATATTTAAAAAAAACAAAAAATCTTCTTGCTTTCTCTTTGTTCTTTGAAAATGTAGAATTGCCTCATTTCATAATGCCTAAAGCCTGTATTTATAATTGGCATGTATTCCATGGTTCTGAGCCATTTGCCACATAACTGTTTTTTTTCTTTAGAATTACTTTTTTGTAGTTAATGTAAAGCAGAAATAAAATGACTTTGCAAAAGCCCTTTAGGAATTACGGGGTTCACAGCTGTACCACTAGGGGCCCACACAGTCTGTGAAAAAACTGGTTCTCAGGAGGAAAGGCAACTGCATTCTGGGGGAGAAAGAAGCAACTGAGGCCAGAAGCAGGAGTGCAGTGGTCTAGACCAGGGGTCCCCAAACTTTCTACACAGGGGGCCAGTTCACTGTCCCTCAGACCATTGGAGGGCTGGACTATAAAAAAAAACTATGAACAAATCTCTATGCACACTGCACATATCTTATTTTAAAGTAAAAAAACAAAACAGGAACAAATACAATATTTAAAATAAAGAACAAGTAAATTTAAATCAACAAACTGACCAGTATTTCAATGGAAACTAGGCTCCTCTCACTGACCACCAATGAAAGAGGTGCCCCTTCTGGAAGTGCAGCGGGGGCCAGATAAATGGCCTCAGGGGCTGCATGCGGCCCATGGGCCATAGTTTGGGGACCCCTGGTATAGACAATAGTTTGAGGGTGGCCCTAGAGGATCCAGAAAATGGTAGTTTGGACTCCAGAGGGGAGAGGATGAGGTGCATCCGTGAGATGGGTAGAGGGTGGCAGGTCACAGGGTGGGGAGAGCAGAAGGTGGATGTGGGTGGAGGTTCTGTGTATATGGGGACTTTGGGCCCCCCGGAGAAGAACATGACCTTACTCAGGATGTACCCATGGGTAAATCTAGTTATATTAGGGTTTCACAAGTAAATTCTCAGAAATCTGAAAAGTTTGGGGAGGGTACTAGAGCAAAGAATGAGACTTCCTATTAGTTCATGGTATAGGGGCTTAGACCATCAATATTTGGCGTATGGCTATATATAATTGATACATAACTTTATTCATTAGTTGCAGCAGGCTAGGTGGCAAATATGCTTAGGTTTAATACCTCATAAAATTGTATATATTTCTCATTCTAGGGTGTGGATTCAAGCATTCTCAATACAATCTTTAGTCACAGATGGTTATCAATTTCCATGTAGAAGGGGTTTAGGGGTGACAATCTGATTGAAGGTAAGAAACAGGAGGACCTGACTTGATATTGTGTGAAGTTAGGACCACTCTGTGTTACTTGGATAGCACACAACTAGAGTAAATGGAAATAGGAAATAAAAAGATTTCACTCTCATTCTTAAATGATAGAAGTTATAGATATAAAATGTTAGGATTGCAATTGCTTTTTATTATTACATTAAAGATATGATTGCATTGTGTTTTGGAAAAGTTTGTTAATCATCTCAAATGCTGTTGCTTTGTATTCAATCTATCTTTTTTTTTTTAAGTTTAAGGTTTTCTCTTATTCTTTGCAATTCTACAATTTCACCACATTGTCTCTAAACAAGGACTTACTTGTTTTTGTCTGTCTTTACTGGGATTAGTGAGACTTTAAATTGGAGAAATTATATTTTTAAAATTATTTTTTAAAGAACTGAAGTAGGCCCTGGTAGGTTGCTCAGTGGTTAGAGTATCGTCCTGGCTTGTGGATATCCATGTTCGATTCCCAGTTAGGGCACACAAGGGAAGCAACCTTCTGCTCCCCCCCCCCCTTCCCCTTTCCTCCCTCTTTTCCTCCCACAGCCAGTGGCTTGATTAATTTGAGCATAGCCCTGGGCACTGAGAATAGCTCCTTTGGAAAGCATCAGCCTCAGGTGCTAAAAATATCTTTGTACTCGAGCGTCAGCCCAAGATGGGGTTACCAGGTAGATTCTGATTCGGGCATATGCAGGAGTCTGCCTCAGTATCTCACTTCCTCTCACCTAAAAAAAAATGAAGTATATACTAACTATGATGGTAACGTGATAATTAGAGTTTCTAGAAGCAGATGTGAGATTTTTTTCCTGATTATGGTTGCCCACTTCCCTCCACAAACAATATCAATTTACACTGATTTAGTACTTACCAAGGTACCTTTATTCCCTTATTTTACAGGGTGGAGTACTGAGGCTCAGAGAGTTTCAAGGTCACATGACTATAAATAGTTGTGGGGTTTGAATGTAGGACAGTTGGCTTTAGAAGCTAGTGTTCTTAACTCCCTACTAGACAACCTCTTGACATTAGCCTTACATGTTCAAACCTTTAGTCTGTCCATTTCTTTTTTTTTTTTTTAATTATTCTGAAGCTGGAAATGGGGAGGCAGTCAGACAGACTCCCGCATGCGCCCGACCGGGATCTACCCGGCACACCCACCAGGGGGCGATGTTCTGCCCCTCCGGGGCGTCGCTCTGTCGCGACCAGAGCCACTCTAGCGCCTGGGACAGAGGCCAATGAGCCATCCCCAGCGCCCGGGCTATCTTTTGCTCCAATGGAGCCTTGGCTGCGGGAGGGGAAGAGAGAGACAGAGAGGAAGGAGAGGGGGAGGGGTGGAGAAGCAGATGGGCGCCTCTCCTGTGTGCCCTGGCCGGGAATCGAACCCAGGACTTCCGCACGTCAGGCTGACGCTCTACCACTGAGCCAACCGGCCAGGGTTCCATTTCTTTTTCAATTTATTTTTACTGTATTTGAGAAGGCTCTTGAGGGGCACTGAAGATTATTTGAAGGTTATAGAACCTCTACCATAGCATCTTCTCCTGTCCTCAGATTTGAGTGCACTCCGGAGCCCACTTCTGACAAGCTCTTCCCCACAAAGCCCACTCCTCTGCCTCAGAAAGAAGCACTCCTGCCCAGGGAACCTCTGAGGCGTGCAGGAACGTGGGGGAATATTTTTCATGGTTGTCTATATAAACAATTTCATTAAAACAAAAATATTGCAAAATTATGGCTCACCTGTGATACAGTGATTAATTGATAGTAATGTACAAAGCTGGGCAGAAAAGAAGTACTTAGGGTTTGTTGATTGACCAATCAGTGCATGGGAAGGCTTTTTGTAGAGTACCAGAACCATCTTATTCTCTTTAGGTGCAGGAACTATCTCTTTGTGTTCTGTCTTGTCAAATGCACCATTCCTGGCTAATTTTATATCCCTCACCATGAAGAAAAGGTAGTAATGCTGTTATTACTCCCAAACTGTGGCTGTTTGTATTGAAATATATAGACCTACTTGTCTCTACAATTCCCTGGTATCTGTAATTTAATGCTGGTTGCATCATCACTTATGATTTTGCACATGCATCTTGCCACTTGTGGATACCGGCTTCAGTGTTTCAGAACTTGCTCATTGATGAATATACAGGAAAATGAGAATGGTAATTTTCTGGTCTTGTTAAAATTTACCATTTGGAATTTTATTTTATTTATGATTTTTCTTACAGGTTTAGTATAATTCTAATTTTTAAGAATATTTTTTTTGTTTTCTTTTGTTTTGTTTTGTTTTGTATTTTTCTGAAGCTGGAAACGGGGAGAGACAGTCAGACAGACTCCCGCATGCACCCGACAGGGATCCACTCGGCACGCCCACCAGGGGGCGATGCTCTGTCCCTCCAGGGAGTCGCTCTGTTGCGAACAGAGCCACTCTAGCGCCTGGGGCAGAGGCCAAGGAGCCATCCCCAGCGCCCGGGCCATCTTTGCTCCAATGGAGCCTCTCTGCAGGAGGGGAAGAGAGAGACAGAGAGGAAGGAGAGGGGGAGGGGTGGAGAAGCAGATGGGCACTTCTCCTGTGTGTCCTGGCCGGGAATCGAACCCGGGACTTCTGCACGCCAGGCCGACGCTCTACCACTGAGCCAACCGGCCAGGGCCAAGAATATTTTTTTAGTGTATTAGGTGATTCTTCTGAATCAGTGTTTTAGGGGACATTGGTTAATAAAATTAAATAGGTTTCAGGTGTACAATTCTATAACACATCGTCTGTATATTGTATTGTGTGTTCACCACCCAAAGTGAAGGCTTCTCCCATGACCATTTGTTCCCCTTTATTTTCTCTTCTTCCTGCCCTCGTCACCCTTTCCCTCTAGTAATCACCACACTCTTGTCTGTGTTTATGAGGGTTTGTTTTCATTTTTATGGTTTATCCCTACGCCCTAACCTTCATCCTCTCTGACAGCTGTTAGCCTGTTCTCTGTATCTATGAGTCTGTTTCTATTTCATTTGTTTATTTGTTCATTAGATTCCACATATAAGTGAGATCATATGGTATTTGTCTTTCTCTGCCTGGCTTATTTCACTTAGCATAATGATTTCCAGGTCCATCTATGCTGCCACAAAAGGTAAGATTTCCTTCTTTGTTATGGTTGAGTAGTATCTCATTGTGTAATTGTACCACAGCTTTTTATCCTCTCATTCACTGATGGACACTTGAGCTGCTTTTAAATCCTGGCTACTGTAAACAGTGCTGCAATGAACATATTCATTTTGAATCAGTGTTTCAGGTTTCTTTGAATATATTCTCAGAAGTGGAATTGCTGGGTCATAAGGCAGTTCCATGTTTAGTTTATTGAGGAAACTCCATACTGTTTTTTAAATCAGTCTAAATTCTTACCAACAGTGCACAAGGGATCCCTTTTCTCCACATTCTCACCAACACTCGTTTGTTGACTTATTGATGAACGCCGTTCTGACAGGTGTGAGGTGACATCTTATTGTGGTTTTAATTTGCATTTTTCTGATGATTAGTGCCATTGAGCATCATTTCATGTCTTATTGGCTACCTGCACGTCCTTCTTGGAGAAGTGAATGTTCAAGTCTTTTGTCCATTTTTTAATTGGACTGTGTATATTTTTGGTGTTGAGTTTTATAAATTTAAAATAAATATTGGATATTAATCCCTTATCAGATGTATCATTGGTGAATATGTTCTTCCATTCAGTGGGTTGTATTCATTTTGTTGGATTCTTTTGCTGTGTAAAAACTTGTTAGTTTGATGTAGTCCCATTTACTAAATAGACTATTTTTATCCCACCATTTTGAATTTTATAACATAAATGGAGAATGACGCAGGTTCTGACCACATCTTCCCTTGAATTTCTATGGCTTTCATGACTGCATTCTTAGTCTCTATCTTTTTCCATGTTGACTACACCCTTACCTACAGGGAAAGTGGGCAAGGGGCTTGTAGTAGAGTGAGAGGAGCAAGGAGCAGCCATTGTGCCATGTTCTCCATCATGGCTTAAGACTGACCCAAGAGAGCACAATGTCACCACAGTGATTGGAAGAAGGAGAGGACAGCAACTGGAAGAGCTCATTTGTGTGGCAGAGCAAGAGCATCCAAAGCTCTGTGAGGGTATAGGTGAGACCATCCTCAGAGGACTGTTGGACCCATGACATGGAGCCTGTGAAGCTAGAATAACTGCCTAGGTGCCAGCAGTGGGGAACACACAGCACAAATGACACCCACTGCTACTCAGAGTGATAGCTGATGCATAGGCCCACACATATGACAATGAACTTTTGATAGTTCAGAGTTCTTATTTTGTGAAAAATGTGTCACCCTAGATCAGCATGTTAGCCTGAATTATGGGGTCTGACCTTACATGATCTCAGAGAGAAATACTGCTCCAACTAAGAAGAGTGATGTGCTCGCCTGGCTGCTGTGCTAGAACGAGTGGCTCACAGGCGCATGTCCCGGCCTCCTTTGGACATCTGGTTGACCCCCTATACGAGGTGGAAGTCAGAGAGCACTGAGCAGGGAAAAGGGGGACTGAGCCCTGTGTGTCTAGTGAGTGTAAATGTCTGTACATGTGGTTGGTTTGAGGCTGTCGTTGGAATTTTTTTTATTTTTAATTTTTTTTGCAATTATTCCTGTGACATAGAGCATACATTTTGTTTGTTTGTGTTTCATGTTAGAGTAGCTGCTGAGTATCTGATTTAACAGAGAAAGGAATGGATGCTCAGTGACCTGACCAGATCAGGGTCCCACAGCAAGGTTTCATATCCTGAGATTATATCCTGGGATCCACACCCCAGGATCACACCTGGGACTCACACCCTGGCATCATACCCTGGGATCCACACCCCAGGATCACACCTGGGACTCACACCCTGGCATCATACCCTGGGATCCACACCCCAGGATCACACCTGGGACTCACACCCTGGCATCATACCCTGGGATTCACACCCCAGGATCACACTGGGACTCACACCCTGGCATCATACCCTGGGATCCACACCCCAGGATCATACCTGGGACTCACACCCTGGCATCATATCCTGGGACCCACACCCCAGGATCACACATGGGACTCACACCCTGGCATCATACCCTGGGATCCACACCCCAGGATCACACCTGGGACTCACACCCTGGCATCATTCCCTGGGATCCACACCCCAGGATCATACCTGGGACTCACACCCTGGCATCATATCCTGGGATCCACACCCCAGGATCTCACCTGGGACTCACACCCTGGCATCATACCCTGGGATCCACACCCCAGGATCACACCTGGGACTCACACCCTGGCATCATTCCCTGGGATCCACACCCCAGGATCATACCTGGGACTCACACCCTGGCATCATATCCTGGGATCCACACCCCAGGATCACACATGGGACTCACACCCTGGCATCATATCCTGGGATCCACACCCCAGGATCACACCTGGGACTCACACCCTGGCATCATATCCTGGGATCCACACGCCAGGATCACACCTGGGACTCACATCCTCGCATCATACCCTGGGATCCACACCCCAGGATCACACTGGGACTCACACCCTGGCATCATACCCTGGGATCCACACCTCAGGATCACACTGGGACTCACACCCTGGCATCATACCCTGGGATCCACACCCCAGGATCACACTGGGACTCACACCCTGGCATCATACCCTGGGATCCACACCCCAGGATCACACATGGGACTCACACCCTGGCATCATTCCCTGGGATCCACACCCCAGGATCACACATGGGACTCACACCCTGGCATCATTCCCTGGGATTCACACCCCTGGATCACACATGGGACTCACACCTTGGTAAGACTAGCTCTTCTCTCTTGTATCTGAAACCCACAAGCCAGTGGTGCTGTCACAGTTTCTCCAAACCCCTGGGAAACTAAGGGACTTTTTATAGGGTTTTAATTTAGATCAATATGAGGGGATAAAGTTAAGCATTTTAATTGGTGAATAACTAACTCTTGAAAAATACAACGAATACGGATATATTATACAGCAGGATGCAAGAAGTAGAGGAGTCTCCCTACAGCTCTCCACTGATAGCCTCCCGACAATAAGTTTCCCAAGGCTGAGTTTCCCTTGTGTTTTTTAAAAATGTTTTAGTTATTGAAGTTTAATTTATGTAATATAAATATCTCCACTTTAAAGTGTATTTATAATTCAGTAATTTTTAGTATATTCACAATGTTGTGTAACCACCCTCACCATTTCCTGTTTTTAAAAGGTTTTTTCATGAAAAAGTTTGGGAAGGCTGAGAATTTGCAGTATCACTGACAGAAGATAGGAAAATAACATTATTTGAAGGAGGAGCTTTGGGTGTGATGGGGATGAGCTTTCAGTTCCTCTTTAAGTCGTTCCACTGCCATGATCCTTCTCTGTCCTGGGGAGGCAGCCTGGTTCTTGAGCATTCCTGCTGTATGGTGGATGAATGATGATGAGAAGGAACAAGGATGGAGTCTTCCTACCATAGAACTCCTGAGACACAAAGAACTAAACAACTTAGAGACTGTGAAGACTCCTGAGAGAATAGAAGGGGCTGGACTCGCTTTTAATCAGGCTCCTATGCACAGACAGGTGTCCTTTCAATTACAAATATTGTTTGACTTATGACCTATGCAACTTACAACCATTTGACTTTAAGACCATAATCACTAGCCACGACTGGTCCGCGTCTGGCAGTGCAAGCGTTGCCCAGCTGGGTGTACGACAGTGCGGACCAGCTTCCGGCAGCACTACCATCTCTGCATGCACCATTTTAACTGTTATCCCAGACTCGGTACAGCAATTTGTGTTTTGTGTCTTGGATATTTTTCATCAAATCCCTCCCAAGATGTCTATCAAGAGGAAATTGTCTTTGCAAATATTAAACCAGCTGTACTGGTAATGCAGTGTTTTACTTAAACCTGACGAATGTAAAAATAAGAAACAAAATGGTGTAGAGATGATACAAATGGCATAAAATGAACAAAGAAAATTATGATATATAACAATAATGAAAGAAAATTATGATAAAATATGACTTAAAGATTTTTATAACATCATTACACAGTACTGTACAGATAGCCTACTCAACTTATGACCAAATCATGTTACAACTGGTCTGTCAGAACCAATTGTGGTCGTAAATCAAGCACTAGCTGTACTTCATTCAGGGACACATTTGTGGTGGCATTAACAAACGAAGTCAGCTTTCCCGGGAGCTAACGAAAGCCTGATCCAATGTGAGTTTGTGCCTTTCTGTAAAGATTTGCAGTGGGATTCTAGGCAGTGTAGATAATGGCTTTCTCTCACTGTAGATGCTTGGCTGCTCCAGGGGGCCAGACCTTGTGGTCATGCAATCACTTTTCATGCAAATTCATGAGTAGGTTCAACAATGGTGAGTCCTCTTGTCATTCCAAGAGTAGCTCTGTTGAACGAGGACTTGGAAGGAAGAATGGGAGCCTCTGAACTTGCTTCTGATGTGGGATTTTTTTTATTGTATACTCTCCTGAGAGTCTTTAGATGACTGTGTGCTTTCTCAAAGCCGTATAACAAAATCTTGTTAACTTAGATCTTAGATTTCATAATTCATACCCATTGCAAGTTCTGAGAATTTTGTGTGTAGTAAAATGGCTCCTGCTTTTTGAGAAATGGTCACTTACAAAGCTGTGAATAACAATAACTATTCTTTATATTACCATGTGCTAGGTACTTTACCCATATTATCTTTAATCCTCACCACAACCTTGCAAGATAGGTATTAGTTCACATTGACTGGGCTGCTGTGACTAAGAGAGTTTAGTAACTGGCCCACTTTCTTTTTTCCCTTGGTGGAAACTTTTATTTTTATTTTATTTATTTATTATTTTGTTTTTTTCTGAAGTGAGAAGTGGTGGGGAGGCAGACAGACTCCCGCGTACGCCCTACTGGATCTACCCGGCATGCCCACCAGGGGGCGATGCTCGGCCCCACTGGGGCGTTGCTCTGCTGCAATCGGAGCCATTCTAGCACCTGAGGTGGAGGCCATGGAGTCATCCTTAGTGCCCGGGCCAACTTCACTCCAACAGAGCTTTGGCTGCAGGAGGGGAAGAGAGAGATATAGAGAAAAGAGAGGAGATAGGGTAGAGAAACAGATGGGCGCTTCTGTGTGCTCTGACCGGGAATCAAACCCGGGACTTTCACATGCCGGGCTGCTGCTCTACCGCTGAGCCAACCAGCCAGGGCTTTTATTTATTTTTTAAAATTTAATTTTTCAAATACAATTGATATTCAGCATTATTTTATATTAGTTTCAGGTGTACAGTATAGTGATTAGACAATTAAGTATCTTACAAAAAGATAACTGGCCCATTTTCATACAGCTGGCTAGGAAATGCTATGACTCCAAATTTCCCAGGGTGCCTCCTCCCATTTCTCTATGAGCCATACTTCTCATTTGGCCCTGTGTTGTGGTGTATTGAAACACCCTGGAGTTTGAATGAGACAGACAGGATTCAAATTCCAGCTCCACCAGTCACCAAATGAGTGGCTGGGCAGGTAATGTAAGCTCCCTGAGCCTCAGATTCCGCAGCTGTAATTGTGATAATAACGCTTTGGGAGGTTGTTATGGGGATGAAATGAGTTGAAACACTTCTATGCTCCCAGCATGGTATTGACACATTGCATAGCACAGCAGAATCTCAGCAAATGACACATTTTCATTCTTCTTTATTCATCTCTGTACCTGTCATGGCACCTGGGACAAAGTAGGTACTCAAGAAATATTTGTGGAAGTGAATTCAAAGGATTCTCCATAGCCTTGTTTCACAGGGACACTGTGAAGCTGGACCCTCTCCAAAAGCTCCTGAAAGAACAAAAGAAGTTTTGAAGCATGTCAAAGCTACTTATGCTTAATATCTTCAGGAAGACAAGAGTAACGTTAAAAACAACAAAAGTACTAAAATTCTGAAGTGAAATTCACTGGGTGAAGTGCTGTTGTTCTTCAAGAAATAGCAATAGTCGAGGGTTGTCAAGTACTCTGAAGATTAAGGGACAATAAATGTGATGAGAATACCTCTTGGGTTTGGTGGATTGTTAAGACAATGACGAGATTGGTTGGAGACAGTGCACTTTTGTAAACGTGGCTTTGCTTAAGAATAAATAAAAACCACAATATAAGATTTTTGAATGTATAACATGGGATACTGAAGGGAGGGCACCCTCCCTGGGAAGCAGGGGGTGGTTGGCTGAGGTCTATCTCAGAAAAGATTCAGGAGGGTGAGTGAGTGAATGGTGTGCCACCATTCCCCAGCCAGTTCCATGACAGACATTATTTATTGATCACGGCTTTCCCTCATGCCTTAGTCCTTCTAACTACAGTCATTTGGAATCACTCTGAGTTGGCATTTAAGATCCAAATGTCTGTTGTTCCTGCTTCCTAACGGGGATTTTTGTTTCCAATCAGTGCTTAAGATTCCTCCACCTTGGCCCTCCCTGGCCGGTTGGCTCAGTGGTAGAGCGTTGGCCTGGCGTGCAGGAGTCTCGGGTTTCATTCCGGCCGGGGCACACAGGAGAGGCGCCCATCTGCTTCTCCACCCCTCCCCCTCTCCTTTCTCTCTGTCTCTCTCTTCCCCTCCCGCAGCCAAGGCTCCGTTGGAGCAAAAGATGGCCCGGGCGCTGGGGATGGCTCCTTGGCCTCTGCCCCAGGCGCTAGAGTGGCTCTGGTCACGACAGAGCAACGCCCCGGATGGGCAGAGCATCGCCCCTGGTGGGTGTGCCGGGTGGATCCCGGTCGGGCGCATGCGGGAGTCTGTCTGCCTGCCTCCCCATTTCCAGCTTCAGAAAAAAAAAAAAGAAAAAAAAAGATTCCTCCACCTTCCCAGGAAACTTCAGTATAGTCTCCTGACACAGGCAGGCCATGTCACCAAAGCTCCTAGCACTTCTCAGTAGGCCACAGAGTTTTCAGGGAAGTAGTTGTTAATATCCCCTCCCCCCTTTTTTTTGCAACGCACTTGCTTAGAACTCAGATACATCTCTGCATACCATCAAAATGACAACCATCACACTGTATCTAGAATACTCCCTACTCATCCTTGAAGTAAACTTGTTCTTTATCTCTTGAGATGGTATATCCGAGGACATTTTTCAGTTCTCATGCTCCCCAAGTCCACCAAACCCATGTGGCACAGTGGATATTTCTGTGGGAGTTGTACCCACCTGTGGTCTGTGAGGAAACCCTGGCCTAGGTCTGTGCTTGTTTTGATTAGGATGCGTTGGCTTTAAGTAATAGCAAATCCCGACCAAAATTGGGTTAAACAATGAAGTTAATTATCATACATTACAAAAAGTTCAGAGATGAGATGTCCGCAGGCGAGGAACATAACTTAGAACTCTGCCCCCACTTCCCTAAACTCTTTTTGTTCTACCCTCGTCAGTGAGTGGGCTTCACGATCAAGCTTGTAGAAAGCTGGCTTTAGTACTTTCAAGCAGTACATCTAGTCATAGTTATGCTTAGATGAAGGAAAAAGTGTGTGGGGGGGGGTAGGGGAGAGCACATGCACGTGTGTGCACGGGTGTTTTTTTGTTTTTTGTTTTGTTTTTTGTTTTTCATTTTTCCAAAACTGGAAACGGGGAGGCAGTCAGACAGACTCCCACATGCACCCGACCGGGATCCACCCGGCATGCCCACCAGGGGGCGATGCTTTGCCCATCTGGGGCATCACTCTGTTGCGTCCAGAGCCATTCTAGCGCCTGAGGCAGAGGCCACAGAGCCATCCCCAGCACCCGGGCCATCTTTGCTCCAATGGAGCCTTGGCTGCGGGAGGGGAAGAGAGAGACAGAGAGGAAGGAGAGGGGGAGGGGTGGAGAAGCAGATGGGCGCCTCTCCTGTGTGCCCTGGCCAGGAATCGAACCCAGGACTCCTGCACGCCAGGCCAACGCTCTACCACTGAGCCAACCGGCCAGGGCCAACGGGTGTTTATTTTGGGGGATGAGGCTCTCTGTTTTGCTATATTCTCATTAAGACTGAAGAAATCTTTTTAAGACTCCTCCAACAGACTTTCTTTTATGAATCACTATGATTCTTATATCAATTACTTTATTTGGTTTCTAGCATTTTATTTGGTTCATTTTAAAACACTACCTGTTCTTTCTTCCTCAATTCCTTTTTGAGAAACATTTAAAATAAACTTATTCTACAGCCTTTTATCTTTTCCTATTAGCTGTATATAGTGAAATGTGACTTCTCTTGGTTGTTCCATCTGGTGAGTTTCTTATCATGATTTGTTTTCTTATATGCTCTATAATTTTTTGTATTTACAAATCTCCCCACATGACATTGGTTGAGAACCTCTGCCCTTGGCCTTGCTGCCACGTGGCTTTCTCCAACACTCCTTATGGTCTCAGTAACTGTCAGCTACTGGCACAGGTTCAGCCCCTGACAGTGTCACAGCCAGCCTCTGATTCTCTTGGCCTCTCCAGCTTGGTTCCCAGATGCTGGCTGCGACCCCTGTCTCCCACTGTGACTGCATCCTAGGCAAGAAGAGGGAGGAAGGGCAAAGGCCAGGGCTCGGACTTCCACTCACATCTTATTGGCTGGAATTGTGCCATATGCCTTTGAGAAGACAGAGGTGGCTGGAAAAGTGACCTTTTCAGCTTTTCCAGATTCTATAGCAGAAGGAGGCAACAGCCAGGGGGTTTAGGAGTGCCTAGGCCAGGGGTCGGGAGACTTTTTGGCTGAGAGAGCCATGAACGCCACATATTTTAAAATGTAATTCCGTGAGAGCCATACAATGACCCGTGTACATTATGCATTGTCCAATAAAAATTTGGTGTTGTCCCGGAGGACAGCTGTGATTGGCTCCAGCCATTCACAACCATGAACATGAGCTGTAGGAAATGAATGGATTGTAATACATGAGAATGTTTTATATTTTTAACATTTTTTTTTTATTAAAGATTTGTCTGCGAGCCAGATGCAGCCACCAAAAGAGCCACATTTGGCTTGCAAGCCATCGGTTCCCAACCCCTGGACTAAGCAGTGAGAAAACGTGTATTGGGTCTTCCAAATGTTATTATTGCAAACATAAAAAATTCATGCACATTATAGAAAAATTAAAAAAACAGAATAGAAGAAAATAAACTTAACCCAGTCTCAGCACGTAAAGCCAAGAACTGTTAACAGTTTGATGCATTTTCTTCCAAATTCTTGTTTGTTTTCCCCATGATTCAGATCACATTGTATTTACAGTGATGGATTTGACTTTTTCTCGTAACATGAAAGGATGAGAAATTCTCCATTTGTTATAATAATTAAAATTTTTAAAATTTTTATTAAGAAAATTAAATGTAATGAGGTAACATTGATCGATAAAAGTACATGGGTTTCAGGTTACCATTTCTGTGGCATTTGAACTGTTGACTATGTTGTGTGCCCATCACCCAAAGTCAAATCATTTTCTGTCACCATGTATTTGTCCCTTTTTATACCTTTCCCCCTACAGCTCCTTACCCTTGGTAACCACTTCACTTTTTTCTATCTGTGTGACAATTTTTTAAACACTTATTGTCTGTGGTATATTTCATTATGCTGCTGTACAATAGTGTAATTTTTCCCCTATTTTTAGGATTGTGTTTTTTGTTTTGTTTTGTTTTTTACTTTTTCCACTTTTACAGACCTAAAAACAACCCTGCTCTGAACTTTTTTGTGTTCACAGCCTTTCCCCCTTGGTTCTATTATTATTATTATTGTTGTTGTTATTATTATTACTAAGTGAGAGGAGGGGAGGCAGAGAGACAGACTTCCACATGCATCCCAGCTGGAATCCACCCAGCAAGCCCCCTATGCAGGGATGCTCTGACCATCTGGGCCATTGCTCTGCTCAGCAGCCAAGCTATTTTTAGCACCTGAGGTGGAGGCCACTAAGCCATCCTCAGTGCCTGTGGCAAATTCTCTCCAATCAAGCCATAGCTGCTGGAGAGGAAGAGAGAGAGAGAGAGAGAGAGAGAGAGAGAGAGAGAGAGAAATGAGAGGGGTTGGAGTGGATAAGCAGATAGTCACTTCTCCTGTGTGCCCTGACCAGGAATCAAACCCAGGCTCTCCACACACCGGGTTGACACTCCACCATTGAGCCAAACAGCCAGGGCCCTTCGTTCTATGTACTTACTTATTTTTTGGTGGAGAAGGGGATTTAAAAAAAGGTTTGGTTTCTGCTCCAAAGGGCTTTCCTAAAGAGTGGTGGTTTATTTACATTTCATATCATCATGGATGAACACTGTATTTCTATCTTCCATGAGCATTCAAATTCAAGGTAATGCATGGACTGTGTTTCTGAAATCCAGTATATTCAGTTGGACCTATGTGGGATACTTCTTGTTATTGTTCTTACATGAAAGGTGCTGGCATTTTGGCTTCAAGATAAAATGAAAAATTCAAATGCAATGCGTTTGATTTAAGTCTGAACTAATTACTTAGGAGTGACTTAGCAATGGGGATCTCAGATATTTAAATCCTCTGTGAAACTGAAATTAATCAGGGGACTGCTGATTCTAAGAACTATGCAACCAACAAGGGATTGGAGGAAGAATTTTAAGTCTAGATGAAAGTTCAAGGTAAAATATCAATAATCTTCTTCTCACATTTTCAATATCTATGAAGTAGAGGGAGAGGATACTAAAAATTATATAAATAATGTTTAATAAAAGGTTGAATTTGCTACTTATTCCAGTTCAACAAAATGGTTGTAAGGAAAAGAACAAGTTTAGGCAGAAGACTAGTTACATTGTGCTGTTCAGAACTCCCTAAGAGCAAAAGAATGACCACTCAACTTCCTTGAGTTAAAGTTAATTATTAAAACATGTCATTTTGTAACTTGAACGTCTATGTTACTGTTTGAAAAGCCCAGGCAGAAAGCAAAATTATCCAGAAAGCCAGAAAATTCATCAGTACAATAAGTTTGCTGGTAGTTTTCAGTATCTAAACTCTTTTCCCATACACTCCATAGATGCCCTTTGTGCGGGCACAGGCCTGGTAGTGACGGGAACCAGCCAGCGCACAGAACTTTTACAAATTCTGCAAGTGGAGAACTTATTTGTTCCATATGGAATACTTTCTTTTTTTAGAAGTCAAAGCTTTGTCTTTGTTCAGCTTTCATCCACCACAGAGAGTATGGGATTCCTTGCACCCAGGAAAACATCTAACAGGGGTGATAACAGTCCCAAGTTCCTTTTCACATTTTCTGCACACCCTGCTTCCACCGACAGTTTCTTAGCCATGAAACCACAGCTTTTTTCTTAGAGTCAGAATGATTCCCTTTGGGCAGATTCCCAGGTATGGGATTACTGGGTCACAGTGAATGAACCACGTAGAGTCTTGGAATATGTTGCCAAAGGGGCAGTGGTGAGATTCAGTTGGTTTGTACCAGTTCGGCTGAACCGATACCTAATTTTTTGTTGAGTTGGGTGAACCGGTTGTTAAAATGGCACTAATAATAATCAGGGTTCTCTCTAAGGTGGGTGCCCGGGCAGTCGCCCAATGTGGAAATCACAAATTTACATTCTTTACTCTTTTTCTGACATTCATCAGCACAAACAGTGTGTGTATGTGAATATATATATATATATATATATATATATATTGTGAATATATATATATATATTTTTTTTTTTTGGTGACAGATAGAGAGCAGAGAGAGGGACAGATGGGGACAGACAGACAGGAAGGGAGAGGTGAGAAGCATCAATTCTTCGTTGTGGCACCTTAGTTGTTCATTGATTGCTTTCTCATATGTGCCTTAGCTGGGGGGGTACAGCAGATTAAGTGACCCCTTGCTAGAGCCAGCGACCTTGGGCTCAAGCCCGATGAGCCCGTGCTCAAGTTGGCAACCTCGAGGTCTTGAACTTGAGTCCTCCGCATCCCAGTCCGACGCTCTATCCTCTGTGCCACCGCCTGGTCAGGCATAAGAGCCCGTAGTAATGTTCATTCCATCCATAGGTGAAAAAAATTGCAAATGAGGTTGCCAATCAAGAAGCAACATGAAAACAATCTTAAATAAAAGTTTCATTGTTTTTTTTACCAGGTATTATTTAATATTTTTTCATTAATACTTTAAAACTCATGACAATCTAGTTTTGCATACCTCTTTTATTTTTATTTAAGTATTAAATGCATGAAATAATAAACTACCTTTAGGTATATCTCTTTTTTTAGTATACTTAAGATGGTTATTAGGGCAGAGAACCAATTGTTAAATTATTTGAATCCCACCACTGCAAAGGGGCCATGAGGGTCATTTTGACACCAACCCTTTGGTAATACTTTCTTGAGTTCTTCCTGCTCATTGGCTATGTCCCTTCGCAGACATATGGGACTGGTCTGTCTGTACAAAAGCTACAGATGAGAGGCTTCTGCCAGCCCTCAAGAAAAAATACATACACTCACTATTGACTTTCGAAACATCTCCTCCCACATTTTGACCTCCCCACTTCCATCCCTCAATGTATGTTTAAAGTGGGACATTTTTGTTTTCTCACTTCTCTTAATTATGACCTAACTCCTAAGACTTGGGTAAACACTCCAAGTATCATAAGGAGCTGGCTGGCTGGTGGCCTGTGCTCTGCTATGGTATTTTATTCACCCTTCAGCCCAACTCCATTCTCCTTAGAGAGGCATTGCCATAGCAACAGTCCTCCTTGGGGCAGTAAGTAAGGTGGCAAAGTCCCACATGATTAATATGTTTGATGTTTTACCTTTCAAAAAATTCTTTGGGGAAATTCAAGTTGGCTCATGGAACAAAATAAATAAATTTTGTTGTTGTTGTTGTCAGCAAGGGCTAAGGGCGGTAGCTTTGATAACAGGGAAAGCCTGGACTGGTCAGCAACCTGAGACCAGAGTGACCAGATCACTTCCAGCTCCACTTGAGACGAGAAAGGAATGGAAACACTCTCAACGGCGGTGGAAACTGACTCAGATCCCAGATAGTGTTGGGGAGTTTCAACCTAAGATCAGTGCTGACATGAAATGAGCCTCAGCCCGAACCCAATCTCAGTGCAACTTGGGTGGCTTTTGGCCGTCATGCCTGGAAGAGTCAGGCATTTCACTTGCAGACAGTACACCTGGGGGCTCTGGGCCTTCCCGGGCCTTCCAGGTGGCATCGCACCGGAGAACTCTTTAGCCTGAAAGCCCTTAAAAGTGCACACACACTGTATAGCATACCGAGAGCTTTTCAGAAGCTGAATGTGTCAGCTCAGAGGGACCAGCTAACCTGATGTCTGTCCTCCTCCGTCCCTGCCATCTGTCTGTCCACAACTTACAATAGATTTGCTTTTGTTTGACATTTTTTTTAAACTTCAGAATTAAAGATTGAAATTTTATAGTACTATATTGTTTTAAGTATTATGCTTCTTGGCTTAATAAACAACCATGTATTTTTTTGTTTAATGTAGAGTTACTCCTTCCTCCCCTCCCTTCCTCCCCCTCCCTCCCTCCTGCTTTTCCTTCCTTCCTTCCTTCCTTCCTTCCTTCCTTCCTTCCTTCCTTCCTTCCTTCCTTCCTTCCTTCCTTCCTTCTTTCCTCCCTCCCGCCCTCCCTCCCTCCCTCCCTCCCTCCCTTTCTTCCTTTGAATGTACAGGCATATTTTGCCTGTTCAGCGGGACTGATTCTGGCATGGTAGAAAGAGAGTGAGGGGTGAATTCCCGGTTGGAATCCATGTTTTCTGTTCATTGTGTTGCCTTCGGTTAGGGGACCCGACCTCCCAGACTTCTGGGGACTGAGGGGCTTCCTGGAGTGCCGGACTTGCAGTGCCAGCAGAAACACTCCAGGAGATGCACTCAGCTTTGAAGTGCTGACACTCTCAGCACCACTTCCTGAAGCTTAGAAAAAAGAACAGAAGCTGTTCAAATGTGAGATAAGTGTTTTTAATATTTAAGTAACAAAACTTGCAGGTCAATATTCAATGCATATACAATAAGAGAAAGCAACAAAAAAAATTACAAAGCACAATCTAATTACATGGAGACTTTTAAACATTAAGCGTTGGACAGAAAATGTGCTAACTGAAACCCAACTGAGCCACACCTCACTGTCTCAGACCTGACCAGGACTTTCTGGTGGCCAGAGGAGGAGAGCTCATTGTACCCCGGGCCTTCAACTTAAATCCTGGGGATCCTTAACAACCCCCACACCCTAGTTTGCTCAGCATCCTCTCTCCCACCCCCATTTTTATTGAATTGTGTTCATTCATCAATTACCCCATCTTAGACAATGAGTTCCATAAGTACTATATTTGATTTGGCCAAAAATCATTGCTGTCTCAGTGAGAAATTACTGAGATTACTGTTTTCTCTCTTGGTAAACACAATTTCTTTCTGTTTGAAGGGCCATGATCTGGTCTTTTCACAGATATAGTCTGTCCAGCATAAAGACCCCTATGAATATTCACCCATCTCTTTGGAGATCACTTTTATATGCACTGTTGGTGTAAGGACCTCCCCCCCAATAACCCAATGGTCAGATCCTTCCTGTCCTCATTAATACCTCGGTTTCCCAGGGGCCTCTTCTGAGTCTGGTGCTAGCATGGAATTCTGGTGGCACTGGAGGAGTTTAGGCTTTCTGCAGCAATGACATAAACACAGGGAAGCTGTATGGTTGCAACGAGCTTTCTATTTAATAAACATTCAGTGCTCTAACCACTCTAGGTGAACTTAGGGAAGGGAACCACTTTCAGAGTAACAGAGTAACAAAGCTGGCAGTAGTGCCAAGTAAGTCTACTGTCAACTGACCTGTAGCTTGTAGCCATGCAAGTGTGGATACGTAGTGCTTGGAAACATAAGGTTAAATTCAGAATCATCACTTAAAAAAACACACAACTAATTTCAACTCACTTCCTAGGACCTATTATATTCTATTATTTATTTTTTATGTGGGTTACACTGACTCTATCATTATAGTCTGTTTCCTGGAGCTTTCAAAAGGAATTAAGATCAGTGAGCATTTTATTAAATTGGGACTTCAGTGTGATTTTTTTTACAAAGTACAATATAGACAACAGCAGAGCAATTAGTTTTTAATTTTCTTCCATCTATGTGTAGGAGTGAGGCTAATTCGCAGAGACAGTGTATCATTTTACTAATGCATTGTTTATTCTAACTATATGCAAAATATATTTAAAGTACCAAAAAAAGATCTTCTCATTCTTCTAGGGACACTTTCTGGCCTGTGGCAGAAAGGAGACCTGCAGTGGAGAGCTCAGGAAACCCTTGGGAGACGCTTGCTGGAATTATCAGATGCCAAAAGAAAGGCTTGGTTTCCTCAAACTGAAATCACTTAGGTCTAGGCGACATTTAAAACCGCAGCATAATAAAACTCAGAGAATGAGCTAAAGACATTACAAATATATTTCTCACCTCTTCTTCAATCAGGGTTTATTTACTAATAACCTATTTGGAGGTGAGGAGGCAAAAATCAAATAGCAAAAAATGATGTCTTTTGACCGACTCTCTTTTTTTTCCTTTCAGAATTGTTCTAGGGATGAGTTGAGAACTAGATCATCAATGGGCTACTGGCTTTCAGAAGGAGGAGGGAGAGTCGGTCTAAATCATCCAAGTGTCTGATAGGGTTTCAAACTACATTCTATCATCAGATTAAGAAAGTTCTATTTAAAAAAAAAGAACTAGAGGATTGGAAAGTGTGGGCTACAGCCTCTAATTCATATCTGTTAAATTGGCTGTTTTGTGATGGAACATTTAGAGACAGAGACAGGTGGCTAAGACCATCTGGTGTCACCACAGGTGAAATCAAGGCTTTTCTAAGCCACCGGAGAGTCAAAGTAATCAGGAAGCAAGGTGAAATGTCCTTGTTTTCAGGGTGAGCTCTGATGGGGGTTTTCTTCTGCCCATGCCGAGGTGTCTTGGAGTGCTACACGTAGTCATACTTGGAAGGATGAGACTGTACCTCGTCCTCTGCGTGGGCACCCCCATCATATATCTTCTTGTTTTTGGTGTTGGGCCCAAAGCCAGTGCTGGCCTTGAAGCCTCCGGTCTTATAGGCAACATTGTGGCCTGAAGCATGATAAGACACGGCTTTGTAGCTGAAAGAGAAAGAAACATTCCACGACCATAAATGTATTTGGTTGGAGAACAAAGTACCTTATTTACCCTGCAATGTCTCAGTTTTAGCACTGAAAGCCCAGTGTCCCAGACCCGAGCAAACTGAGAGAACTAGCTGTACCAGAAACTATGTCCAGGCAAACATGGTTATGCCAAAGAATCATACAACTTGTGAGCCGGAAGATACCTTCATGCGGCCCATCTCCTTCAATCTGCTCAGTACACGGATGCGGTAATGGAGGTCAGAGAGGGCCAGCGATTTGTTAGCGGTTGCAGGGCTAATTACCAGTAGAAACAGACTGAGACCCAGGTCCTCCAACTCTGGGTCCATTTATGGACTTACAGGCGAGGTTTCTCAACAGCAGTACTGTTGGCATTTGGCATGGATTGAATGCTTCTTTGTTGTGGGGGCCTTTGTGTGCATTGCAGTATATTTGGCAACATCCCTGACCTCTACCCACTAGATGTCAGTATCACTTATGCCCCCACACCAAAACTGTCACAATCAGTCTCTTCAGTTATTGCCAAATATCCAGCACTGAAGCCAGAGGGAACCCATATGGATGGGGCTTTTTTTTCTCCCTTTCAAATAGGATCATCCCCAACTCTGCTGAGGCAGAAATATTTCTGTTCTGTTTTTCCTGTTTCTCGTAAAGGAGAATGTTCACGCTCCTTTAGTCAAGAGTGCTATTCCATATACCTAGACTGATCTTGCTGGTTGCAAATTATAGGTTAAAATGGACTCAGATCAAACGTCTGGTTGCGCTGGGATGGGGCTTCTCACCTGGTTTCCTCAGGCGCCAGGCCCCGGCAGGCGATGCACATCATCACGCCCCCAATTAGCGTGAGGCCTCCAGCGACCCAGCCCACGAACAGAGCCGAACCGAAGGTGTACCTGCGTGAGGAGACAAGAGCTATGAAGGCGGTTGACTCAACTCTCTGGGTTCCGCCCACTGCACTTGGCCATGCCTGTCCTTCTGTTTCCCCTTTTGGATTCTACACCTGTCCCCGCCCATGCTCCCTGAACACACACCTTTGGGTCACAGCCACCTGAACAGGTGCCCTGGAAAACAGCATTGGGGCTGAAGCTAGCCAGCAAAACAGCAGGGGAATATTTGGACCTCTTAGGTCAACTGAGGCATAAAATTAATTATAAATCTCTAATTCCAGAGAAACATATGAGGAAACGTCCCTTTCCTCACTTTCACCAAAGGGGAGTGTCTTGCCATTTTAGCCAGAGAAGTTTGAGAGAATCAGTCTCAAGTGATTTCTGAAGGAATTGAGGCCCCTTGAGTTTTTCCTATGGGCCAAGAAGCATTCATCTTACCTACCTCAAGTAATCCTGGCAATCATCCATGCCAAGAGTATTATTATTATAAAGAACTAAATTGATGTGACCATTTTTCAAATAAGGAAATTGAGGCTTTGGGAGAGTAATTAAATTTTCCAGAGACACAGGAAGAACATGGCATTGCCAGGACTCATATGCAGGTCACTCTGTCTCCACAGTATCACTGATAATCATTAACTATACTGTCCTCTCTGCATGAGACACACTTGATCAAGGTCAGCAAACTTACATACCTACGTGGGACAGGTAAGAAGCTTAAGTGAGTAAATGGGCTGGGTGTAAGGAAATATTTCACTTTCTTAATTCTATTATATGGAAGAACCATAAACGTGAAGATAAGTAACCTTAGGGCTGGGCATTTGAGAGTAGTGGGGACTGTGGCACCTGGAGAGTGTGAGCCCTAGTTAAAAGGATAGCTGCCTCTCAGCTGCAGAGATTGTTGCCATATGAAAATGAGGGCCCAGTGCTGCCAGATCTGATTTTTTTTTTAAATAAGAAGGTGGAAAAAAACCCAAACAGATTAGTGTATACAAGTGTAAGTGTGTGTGCATTGAGTGTATACAAGTGTAAGTGTGTGTGCACTATGAAATCTCTGTGTAGCAGGTATAGTGGTGCTCTGCCCAGGTACCCTCTGTCCCTTTCAGCATTTCTGTGTTTCAGCCCAGACCCTGTGTTCTTTTGCCTTTACCTGCTGGACCCTGTGACTTTCCCTGGAGTTCTGGCTTTGGTTCAACCACTGGTGTCACTTTCCCAACATGCACAGAGGCTGATTGGTGCTGAAGAAAGATCCCACAGCTCCCTAGGATCGGGCTGAGTCCAAGACTCCATCTGAGATCCCCTTGGGCCCTGTCCTGCTTGCCCCACTCCCTAACCTATCTCCTCTTCCTTCATAAATCGCTCGCACATGGATCTATAGGATCAGTAACTTAGGATCTGTTTCTGAGTAGCTCAACCTGAGACACTGTTAGTTTTTAAATTTTGGTGATTCATTCAGGTTATAAAATGAGATGTTTAGGCTAATACAAATGCCTTGGAAGCTGTGAACAGGGCAAGGGCAGGCAGTTTGTAGCTCCGGTCCAGGGCTTAGGCTCTGCCAGTGTTACACTCAACACGGCAATGGTAGACTCGGGGGCAGCAGGAGGGGTTCTGGGACTAAATAAGGCACTGGAACCACAGCCCCTCAAATGACTGCCAAGATCTTTTTCGGCAGCTGCACTGTCTATGCAGAGAAGATGAAATGACAGAAAGAGGAAAAATGCTGCCCATCCACAGATAAAAACATTCAGGAGGCCTATCAGAATTCTTTGGTCTCAGTCTCAGTACTGAAGTTGCCTCCCCAAGGGACAGAGGCAGGTCTTAGGGAGACTGTGTGAGAGAGTGATGGCACGCATTAGCGCCGGGTGTCAGGTGGGTGGTCGGTGGCTCCTCTGGGCAGGGACTGGGACAATAGACACACAGAAACTCTGGACAAGGTGGGCTCTTTTGATTTGCCTGTGACAGAGGAGCTTTAAAGGACATGAGACTTTCTCTGCTAAACTGGGGGAGTCGCAGGCAAACCAGGACGTCTTGGTCAGCTTACTTCTAAGTTGCTCTTACAACTAAAAGAACATAGGAGGACCACGGAGATGGCTAACGGCAGCTATTGGGATCACTTCCTTCTCATTCTTGAAGCAAAACAGGGACATGGATGGGTTTAGGAGTTTCTAGGGAACCAGAGAGTGAGGGTTTGTCACGTCTTTACTGTTCTTATACCCTGTTTGGATCTCATGATGCTGTGACTGGAGAAATGCCAAGCGTATCTACTCCAGAGATGGCAGCTCTCTAAGTTATAACATCTACATTGCTCTCTCATAACAAGGGCTTTTTTTCAGGAATTTGCTTCTGCTTCTTGCTATGAGAAATGTTCCTTGGCAGTAGCTAGACAAATACACACGTTAGAATTGTGTTTTCATCTTTTAAAAGTTCTGCCCTCCTCCAGACAACGAATTATACTGGGGTTTCTGCTCCCTTTGCTACACCATGACCTCCATGAGAACAGGGACCCTGTCTTTATCCCTCAGAACAATGCGTGGCCCACAGTAGCTGCTCAGTACATTTGTAGAATGAATTAATTAATGAGTGAGAGAAAGAGTCAAGCTGAATGAGGATGAAACATTACTTTTCTCAACTATGCTGTATCCTGCTCATTCAATTAAAGCTTTTACCTGTCCCTAGCCGGGTTCCCATCATGGACTGGAGATGTGGTAGATGTGACTTTACATGCCTCAGCTAACAGTGCCTGTTTTATTGCCACCACAATGTGGCCTGAGTAAGAGCGTTAGACGAATATAGGTAGTTGTCGCTGTTATTTCAAAGCAAATGTCAGATCAGCCTTAAGTCTTATCACCAAGGATATTTCACTGAAATGAAGGTTATGAATTTACATATCATTGTTGATTGACAGTATGACATAGTTGCCTCTGATAAATTTTTGTTACTTCGGGCACTAACAGTCACATTAGGCATATGTGTCTAATTGGTGTTTTATAGCAATATTCACCATGGAATCCTGAGACCTAGATCTGGAAGTTACCTGGTTTGAACAGTCTGTACCATCCCACCCATGCCGGAATACATGTTAGCTGTAGACATCCAGAAGTTAGTAACCAGCATGTTGGCAAACACAGACACTCCAGCGATTGCGCAAAGACCTATAGACCAAGAATAAGAAAGCGCCAGGGTTAACTTTAAAGGGATTATAATGTTTCTGAGGCAATGTACATTTAAATGAGTTTAGATGATCAGCTTACAGAATATTCTATTCCTATAACACACAGTTAATCCAAGCATTGATTATTGAATTCCCACTATGTACTAGACATTGCATTGTGTTAGGTGCTTTGACTTTCTTCTCTCTCTAATTGTGGAAAGATTTGTATAATGCACAGAAAGAATTTTTTTTTTTCAAGCATTTTGGGACCAATGGTTAGCAATATAAATATGTTGGGTCTGGTTCTTTGATAACATCAAGAACTCTTCCCTTAAAATCATTTGTAGGTCGCCTGACCTGTGGTGGCACAGTCGGATAAAGCATCGACCTGAAACACTGAGGTTGCCGGTTCAAAACCCTGGGCTTGCCTGGCCAAGGTACATATGGGAGTTGATGCTTCCTGCTTCTCCCTTCCCCTTCTCTCTCTCTCTCTCTCTCTCTCTCCTCTCTAAAAATTAATAAAAGAAAAATTTTTAAAAATTAAAAAAATCATTTGTAGTCCCTGGCCAGTTGCCTCAGAAGTAGAGCGTCAACCTGGCATATGGATGTGCTGGGTTTGATTCCTGGTCAGGGCACACAGGAGAAGCACTGCTTTCCACCCCTCCCCTTCTTGCTTCTTTCTCTCTATTTCCCACCCAACCAGCAGTCATAGCTCAATTGGAGCGAGTTGATGCCAGGTGCTGAGGATGGTTCCATGGCCTCTATCTTAGATGCTAAGAAGAGTTCAGTTGCTAAGCAATGGATCAATGCCCCAGATGGGCAGATCATCACCCCCTAGTGGGCTTAGGTGGATCTCTGTTGGGCACATGTGGGAGTCTGTCTCTGCCTTCCCTCCTTTCACCAAATTTAAGAAAATAATTAAATAAAATAATGTTCTAGACTCCTACCAAAATAATGACTTTAGGAGTTGAGTCACATGTCTACCTTAGGGTTGAGAATCTCTTATGATGGGCCTGGGGTAACATCTAAGAGGGATCATAGCACTCATGATAACTCTGTAGAGTGTAACTGGGCCTTAATCTCAGATATTGAATCCCAGTGTGAAAACCCTGAACTATGTTCAAACCCTGCTCAGTAAGGAGAAGCTGTGTTTACTCTGCCAGAATGATTTTGCTCTGACATTCCCAGAAGCACATTTGACAGCAGGCACTCCGAATCCCAGTTTACCTGAGATAATGAACATGATTCCAGAGGTCAGTGTCATGTTGGCTTTGGCAGAGTCCTCCATGCTGCCAATGCGGATGCACTTCAGGGCAAATATGGACACCAGGAGGCCAATGACACCCAAGACAATGCCCACAATCATCAGGGCTCGCACCGCCTGCAGCATGGCTGTGGAACAAAGGGCAAGACACAAGCAGACACACAAGATCACCTCAATATGATTGATCAGGCTCTGGTTTAATAAAACCTAACAACTGCAACCAACCAGCCCCAACCTTCTGAGAAATAGCAAATCCTTAAACTATGATGCAAACCTTATAATCACCAAGGGATATGGAATTGTGGGAATTGCAAAACAATCACAATCATCTGACTGATGAAGGATATGCATGCAAATGTGTGTAGAATGAAAAATTATGGGCAGTTGGAGTTGGGAGGGCTGAAGAGATGAACCTATTTCATTTCCTCATTTTAAAGCTTGATGTTCTGGATCCAGTAAGGGAAATGGCATGACTAAGGTAACATTAAATATTGTAGTAAAACTGGGTTGCTTTGACTTCTAACCAAAATATCTGTCTTCTCTAGTCTTTCCATATGGGCTCAATGATTGATATAGTTGTGCCCACTTTAGGAAAACCCAGTATTCATTTATAGCATATAATAAAGTAAGGTCACTAAGTGATATGCCAAGGGCACTGTATTTTTGCCTCCTTTCAAAGGGACTGCTAAGGTCATGGTGAGCTGTAGATTTTGGGCATATATAAAAAGATACTATGTCAATCTCAGGTCTTTCAACATGACCACTATTTATTGGCAGTTTCCTTTTCAGGATCAGTGGAAGCTGTAGGTCCTGCTGGAACTCTCCTGTAGTGTGTTTTATGTCCTCCAGATACATACAAAGTTGTTTCTAGGATGTCCCTAAGGTCCAGTGACTGATCTCAACAGAGCCCCATGACTAGGCACGGGATGGCGGTCATTAACATGTCAGGCATGGCCTTTGCCCTCATGGAGCTTCTACTGAGGTGGGGAAAGATAGTCAGTAAACATGTCCCCTGCAAGCATAATGACTCATACAAAAGGAAGACAAACGAGTCCTTTATGTCTTTCAGAGGGAAAGGCCCCTAGCAGGGCAAGTTCTAGTAGAGCATGACTGAAGAACTGTGTGAAGAAAGGCAGAAAGTTCCATCCAGCTCTAGCTGTCATATCAATTGCTACTTCTGATTGAAAGCTACTGTCCCAGGCTGGTTGACTCAGTGGATAGAGCATTGGCCCAGTGTACGAACGTCCTGAGTTTGATTCCCAGTTAAGGCACACATAAGAAGCAGATGGCTGCCCCCTTCAGCCCCCTTCTCTCCCTCTTTCCCTCCTGCTCAGTTGGTGCGAGTATCAGCCTCAGGCACTGAGGATAGCTTGGTTGATTCAAGCATTGGCCCTAGACAGGAATTGCTGGGTGGATCCCAGTCAGGACACATGCAGGAGTCTGCCTCACTATCTCCCCTTCTCTCACTTAAAAAAAAAAAAGAAAGAAATCTTTGAAGGGCCTTTCCAGACATTAAAAAATTTAATCCATATACAAAACAACCCCTGCAGTATAAGAATGTATTACCTCTATTTTATAATTGAAGAATTTGTGACTCAGAGGTTAAGTAACCTGCTCAAAGACACACAGAAAGGGAAAAGCAGAGCTGATGTCAAACTCAGAACTGTCTCACAATGCTTATTTTCTCATCATAGGGCACTGCTTTAAGGTACCTTATCCTGGAAAACCTGACAGAAGTCTGGCTGCCATCAAGGTCCAGGGATCTGTATGCTCCTAATAGAATGTATCCTCTAAACTAAGAGACTTGGCCATAAAAGGTCATCCTCTGAAAGAGATGCCAAAAATGTGTAAAGGAATATTCTCCAAAACTTATCTTGGGGACTAACTTGTCTGAGGAGATTATTTATAAATGTGATTCTAGAGACAAGAGAGTCCTGGGAAGGGACTTCTTCCAATCTCTTTGGGAAGATTTCCATCTCATGTATGGCCAATACCAGCTATTCACTCTAAGGTATGTATCACAAAGCAATTTGTCATGATGGAATAGTTGGCAATCAATAAAATGTAATGAGAAAGGAAAAGTAGAACATGCAGAATTCATTGAGAGCCTTCTGCAGTGTCTGAGGCAGCTCCCCGTGTAGAGATGATGGAATCCAGCTGCTCTAGTTCTGTGCTGCTGACCTCCATTCACTAGGTTCTGACTCTTCTCTCTAAACAAACTTCTGATTGTAACTATGCTTCTCTCCTGGGAAGAAAATTCTACAAGCAACCATTGTTAATCTTGGTTTCATTAGCAACTACATTTGTGGTTTGCATGGTGTGAAATCAATCCTCCAAGACCTGATCATTCATTCCTGGGAGAATTGATAACAGTGTCCTCTTGGATTTGCAGGTGAATTCTGATGCTAGAGCCATCGTGATCCCACTAAGACAAAAAGAACTCATGAAAGCCTGACCAAGCAGTGGCGCAGTGGATAGAGTGTTGGACTGGGACGCAGAGGACCCAAGTTTGAAACCCTGAGGTCGCCGGCTTAAGCACAGGCTCATCTGGTTTGAGCAAGGCTCACCAGCTTGAACCCAAGGTCTCTGGCTTGAGCAAGGGATCATTTGGTCTGCTATAGCCTCCTGGTCAAGACATACACGAGAAAGCAATCAATGAACAACTAAGGTGCTGCAACAAAGAATTGATGCTTCTCATCTCTCTCCCTTCCTGTCTCTCTGCCCCCTATTTGTCCCTCTCTGTCTCTGTCACAAACACACACACACACACACACACACACACACACACACACAGGAAAAAAAACTCATGAGGGCCTCAGAGTGGCCTTTGAATCCACTCCTAATATGAGGGCTCTACCTAGTATGTCACCTGTGACCTCCCAATCTTTGCCTAATGGCTTTGCTGGCTCCACCGGATACTGGGAACAAATACCCAGCCCATTCCCTCATTGGCGAATGCAAGTATGTGAAACCTACTTGTATATTCATTTACACCTTTCTGTATTCATCCAAACCATGTTGGTGTACTCGCATGGTCAAATGCTAACACTCATCTATGAATTCACTCATTCATTCATCAGGTATTTTATTTTATTTTATTTTATTTTTTAATAAATTTTTATTAATGGTAATGGGATGACATTAATAAATCAGGGTACATATATTCAAAGAAAACATGTCTAGGTTATTTTGTCATCAAATTATGTTGCAAACCCCTCGCCCAAAGTCAGATTGTCCTCCGTCACCCTCTATCTAGTTCTCTGTGCCCCTCCCCCTCCCCCTAACTCTCTCCCTCCCTCCCTCCCATGTCCTCCCTCCCCCCCCCCCCACCCTTGGTAACCACCACACTCTTGTCCATGTCTCTTAGTCTCATTTTTATGTTCCACCAATGTATGGAATCATGTAGTTCTTGTTTTTTTCTGATTTGCTTATTTCACTCCTTATAATGTTATCAAGATCCCACCATTTTGCTGTAAATGATCTTCATCAGGTATTTTAAAGCTCAATTTTTCTTCAAAGCCCTTTGCTAGATGCTGCAGAAGGTATAAAGTTTCATAAGAAATAGTATCTACACTCAAGCAGCTTACAACCTGAGAAGATCATAGTCTTATTGGAAATTCTGAACTTCTAATTTCTTAAAAGGAAGAGAAATTTGGCTATGTAATCATAATAGTACCACTTTATAACAGTAGCTTGAAGTGTGGCTCTAATTCTCTTTAACACAAATAATTAAACCATAAACCTGTGGTTCAGGATAGTCATGGAGGAGACATTTGTGGGGCAGCCCCCATTTCAAGAAATAACTTCAAGGTTGTTATGTTTTGGGATGTAACTACCAGAAAACTGGACATATGAGAAGAGGAATGGTCTTTGACTTCCCCTCCACCTTGTCCCCTGATTTCTTATGAACTTCAAATCTACCCAGGAACCTGTCAGAAGTTTTAAAAACAGCTTTTGTTCTGATATTTTAAATGTTAAGCTAGTCAGAGAACCAAATTTTTTTATCCCTTTTAAATGTTTTTAATTGATTGATTTTAGAGAGACAGAGAGAAAGAGGGAGAGAGAGAGATGCATTCATTTGTTGTTCCACTTAGTTGTGCATTCTATGGTCGCTCCCTATATGTGCCCTAACTGGGGATCAAACTTGCATCCTAGGTGTTTCAGGATGATGCTGTATCTAATTGATTGAGCTAAGTGGCCAGGGCCTCGTTTATCCTTTTTAAGAAGCACTCAGCAAGGCATCCAGTTAACACAATCAAAAAGCAATCAACCAATCAACCACCCACTAACCCACCAAACAAATGATAATTAACCAAGTAGGATAGGATAAAGGATGTCTCTCTCCTTCTATGAAAAATTATACTTATCCTAGACTCTTGGCAAAGATGGGGTCATTGAATCTCTTTTGATTGAGTGATTCTAATATTTGTTCCTGAAAACATATCACATGTGTGTTGTGGCTATGGCTGAGGTATGTGACCTTCTCTGACACTGTTTGATGAGAAGGGATGGCATACTGGCAGGTGGGAGGTGCCTTGCTGCTGGTGCACCTCTATCATCCCTAGATATGGGAGCCCTGGCCGGCTTGTCTCAGGCAGCCTTTGCCTTAGGCTCTCAGATGCCCCTTTACCTCTGCTGGGTCAGGTTTGCATGGCAAGTCCTCATTTTTTCATGCTCTTTCTTGACCTCTGGATTTCTCATGAATACTAGCACCTGCTTTGAACCAGGGGTCCACCCTGACCTTGAGCTCCTTTTCATATCTGGAATCTTCTTCTAGCTTACTCCTACCCCTTTCTTTTAGCCTGCAGTTGGAAAAACATTGTTTTATATCTCGTGGGGCCATTGTCAGAGCCACAACTTGGCTTGAATGAATAGACTAAGGTCTTCTATGTTTTGGAGACCCCTTGGGAGGTTCTTCTGAAAGTGGGAGCTGTGATGGAGGCAGATACCAGGAAGTAGGAGGAAATGTTCTCCACTATTCATTGGTAGACTCCACCCACAGCTGTCTGGTAATGACCATGAAGATTCATGGTGGTGAACTGAACTTCCTTTTTAATTAGAAGATTCTACCCTCTGGGATCCTAATTCTTTTCCATAGACAGATAATCAGAGAAATTGCTCTTAAAGGAGGCAGGTTTCTCTTTTAGCCACTCTGTCTCTTATTTGATATACTGAGCAAGAGGCATAGGCTTATCAGCTGATAACAGGTGATTCAATGGGTTCTATAGACTGATTCCCTGCACCAAAGGTGTGACTACAGCATTCTTTACAATGAACAATGAGGCATTATCAGACATAAAGGGTGGGCAGGATTCAGCGCTGACAGAAGCAAACAGAGAAATGGGAACTCAGTGTTCTCTCCCTGTTGCAAAATTTCTTATTCCCCTGACAGAAATAAGGTGCTGTCAGGTGTAGTTCCCAACCTGGGCTGCACTTCAGCATCTCCAGGGGAAATTTTTAAAAAAATATTAATGTTTGGGCCCCACCCCTAGATATTTTTATTTAATTGTTTAATAACATAAAATTCAAGGAACAGTTTGGGGAAACAGACCTCAAGAGGGTCCAGGAGGAGGTGCTCAAGTGGGGGGGTGGAGAGGAACGAGTTCCCAGGGGCTGAATGAACTGGGCTGGCTGGGGTGGGGGTGCAGCTGGTGAGACAGCAAGGCAATCACTGCGGGCCAAAGGCCTGGGCCTGGGACTTTCCATAAAGGTGTGCGGTAGGTGGGGAGTGGACCCACACCTTCAGGGATGGCTTGGTCTCAGATTGGAGGAAGAAAGGGCTGGTGGAGGAGTCCAAAGGGATGGAAGCTCAGAGACGGAAAGTCTGAGGTCAGACCTCAGAGGGAAAGCCCTTCGGAACAAGAGAGAAGGCCTCGATTTTCCATAGATCCAAGGGGACCAATATGGAGGTCCTCTGTGTCTTGTGAAATCCTACAGAGTGACGTGATGCCAGGTAAATTGTTAGGCCAGTCACTTAACATTACCAAAGCCCAGTTTCCTCAACTCTGGGGGAGATAGCGATATCTCTTGCATAGAGATGTGGTAAGGATCAGATGCTACTTGGCACCAGCATAACACTAAGCCAGGCTCAGGAAATATCAGCTTCCTCCCCTTCCCTGAAAAGAAGTTCCCTGTCTCCAGCTTCACATAGCCTTGGCGTGTGCTAACTATGCATAAACCTAAGTCCTCTTGCATGGGGATAAAATATGGTTGAGGATATGAAAAAGAGGAGTAAGGGAGTGTGAAGGGCAATAGGGAAGATATGAGAAAAAAAGACAGACCTGGACCAAGGAAGGGGGCAAGGGAAAATAGGCTCAGGATCAGCTGACAATGGACAGGGGAGGTGGGCGATGGTGAGGCGCTGTAGGCGGCTTCCATCCTCATTGTTCTTCCTTTCCAACTCCAAGGTGGGGTCCAGCTGTATAACTCTGACAGTGGTTGTTCCCATCATGAAATGATGCCCTTCTGGTGATTAGTCCATGTTGGGGCATGATGCTGCGTGGGCAGCTGTCCTGCTATCAACGCAACAACTTCCACAATCACAAGCGGAGGAGATGTTCTGGTTTCTGGGTCCGCATAGCTTTGATTATTGAGAAAGCAGAGCAAGCAGCCTCGTTTTTATAGCTAAGATACCGGCTCCTTTGGGCTTTGTAGATGTGCTCTCATTTCACTGAGGGATTCCCTTCAATGTACAGTGGTGTGTGCATATTTAGATGTTTGTTCACATATTTGGAAAGGCTAAAACATTTCTCTCTTTTTTCTTGAAGAAAGGAAATGCAGCTTGACCAAAACCGAAGAGGACCTTCCAGATCTCATTTCAACTTTATAACTAACTTATAATCACTTCACTGCCAGGGCCAGCTCCTTCCGGCAGACACTGGGGAAAGACAGGCTGCTTTCACAGGATCATACGCATGAGACTTTATGTGAAAGTCAGCCAGTAGTAAGAAGAGGCGAGCAAGGCAGCTCCTTTAGAAAGGATACTTAAGTGCAGCAGTTTCATATTTTTTTTCTCTCACGGATTTTTGCTATAGATTTTATGGAATTGTTCCCTGGGTTGAATGTGGTTTTGTTAAAATCCATTCCTGTGTATGTAAATATGATTGACAGGTTGACAGGAAACTCCAGTGGCTATTGTTTTCTCACATTGAGGTCGGAACCAGGAGATGTAGTCAGTTGTCTGAAAAAAATCAAGACTCTAAGTGCTTGCAAAGGGGTTGAGAACCTGTGAAGTGCTCAGAACACAGGTGGAATGGGGGAGGGATGGATAAGAGAAAAAAGCACCTGAAATAATCTTTACTTGGAATATTTGGATTTTTTTTTTTTTTTTTTTGCATTTTTTCTGAAGCTGGAAACAGGGAGAGACAGTCAGACAGACTCCCGCATGCGCCCGACCGGGATCCACCCGGCACGCCCACCATGGGGCGACGCTCTGCTCACCAGGGGGCGATGCTCTGCCCATCCTGGGCGTCACCATGTTGCGACCAGAGCCACTCTAGCGCCTGAGGCAGAGGCTACAGAGCCAACCCCAGCGCCCGGGCCACTTTTGCTCCAATGGAGCCTTGGCTGCGGGAGGGGAAGAGAGAGACAGAGAGGAAGGCGCGGCGGAGGGGTGGAGAAGCAAATGGGCGCTTCTCCTGTGTGCCCTGGCCAGGAATCGAACCCGGGTCCTCCTCACGCTAGGCCGACGCTCTACCGTTGAGCCAACCGGCCAGGGCGGAATATTTGGATTTTTAAAAGGTGTTTGATTTCAAAGAAGAAAAGTAATTTGAAAGATGAAATGGTGAGAGTGTTGGGTGGTGTAGACATGACAGCAATGGTTTAATGACACCGAGGGCTAGAGCTTGTACGTGGCTTTCAGAGCACCTTCCCATAAACGCCTACTGTGAGTTACTTCCCAGATGGGGAAAGGGAGGTCAAGAGATGTAGGTGGTCAAGCTGCCGCCTTGAGTCCAGCTCACATGCTTTCTTAGCCATTGGGCCTGACACTCCACCAAATTCTGTCCAAATATTTGCAAACACATTAGAAAAAACAACTATGATGTCATCATAGAGCCACAGACGTGTTTGCCACGTCTCTTTGCCACCAACTCATTGACTGACCTTTGCTTTTTCCTCCCATTGTCTCCAGGGAGAAGAAATGGGGATGATACACAAATCCTCTACTCTTTTAATTTAGAACTCCAAATTGTGCATTGTTAATGCTATCGCTATAAGTAGGCCAACACTATTGATGTATCCCCTATTATTACTATGCTTCGGCCTAGATCAATCTCTTCAGTTTCAAAGGCAGCCCCTTCTACCTAGACTACCGAAACAGAGCCTGGTCATGGGGCAGGGAGAGATGCAGGCTTGGAAGTCTTCCAGCCTTAGGTTCACCTCCCACTTCAGCCATCTGTCATCCATGGAGTTTGGGATGTTTGTTACCTTGCCCCACTCTCTGAGCCTCAGTTTTCACTTTTGTAAAAATAAAGCTAACACATATTTCCTTGTATTGTTGTGAAGATTAAACTGGAGAGTCAATGTGCAGTCCTCTATTTGATAGCTCTTTTTATTTCTGGGTGTTATTCCTGGAGCACCACAAATACATTGACTGTTTGGAATACAGTGAAGGAATCTTGGACTGTTAATTATACAGTGTTGGTAATATATAGGTAAACAATCCTGCTACCAATGACATTTACCTCATTAATCTATCTATAGGTTACATAATACAGCTAGTTGAATGGAATTAAATTATTCAATGGCTGTAAGTTCCAACTAACAATGATACGTTTTTATGAGATGAATGAAAAGTTTAGTGAGATTTTGCAAGAAAAGAGCTTATACCTAGAAAGAATTAAATACTTGGTAGTGATTATTATAAATATTAACCTAAGTATTATAATGGCATCTGCCTCATCCCTTTATAGCACTTTAAGGCTGACTTCTCTGCTGAAGGGTAGTACTCTCAGGGGGTCTAGGTAAAAAACTCCCTGAGCCTTCCATTTCTATCTCCAGGCATTTCACTCCACTCCTCTGCTTCAGGTCTCTCTTCCTGAGGCCCCTTGTTATGATCAAGGAAATGCTTTCAGCAGCTGTTCCTGATGGCAGACTCCCCTCTGGGTGCTGGGTCCTGACTGATTAATGCTACTCCTTACAGCTCCCTTAGAAGTCCCATAAGTATCGAGAAGATCTCTTTGGCCTCCTCCCTGCTTGCTTTATCTCCTTACGTTCCTGCCTTCAGCAGCTCTTTGAGTTTCTTTTTAACTTTTTCCTCCTGGTAATATTTCCACTCATCTCTTACTTCCGCCAGCCAAGTCTTAAGTCATACAACAAATATTTGCATTTTGGGATGCCATTTTACATTGTAGTCATTCCTGCTGCATAAGAACTAGCTATTTTAAAACCTACATTGTTCTCTGTGGCCACAAATTATCAAAAGATTTGAAGTAACTCCATTTCTGCCAGCTCAGTCCCATGAAATGTCTTCCCTGGCTTTTCGGTGGAATCTTGTTCCCCTGACTCAGATGGGCAGGGCTGGGGCACACCTCGGTGATAGCTGCCTAGAGTTTCTCAGCTTTCCAGACTGCAAGGAGAATCATGAGGAAGGAACATGCTCAATGCTATCAGAGTGCTCTGGAGGTAGTACAGAGGTGTGTGGGATCCTGTTCAATGCAGGGAATGCAAGGGGGCTTCAGGGAAGAGGTAGTATCTGGGCTGGACTCGCACATGGGAAAATCTGTGGAGACGGCAGTTGGGGTAGGAGAGGGGGTCACCGGGGCAGTGGGAGCCATGGGTATCCAGGACCAAGCCAAGAGGGGGCGGCGAGAAGCATAGGCTGGCAGCGCGGGAGTAGAAAGAGAGGTCAGGGAAGGTAGGTGAGGGATGTAGGAAAGCCTCGGTGTCAGGCTGTCATGTCTGCACCTGATTAAGCCGGGAATGGAAAACTATAAGTATTGTTTGGGTTTCGAAATTGTAGGGAGATAAGAACTGAAAACTACAAGCTGGTGACTGAAAGATTCTGCTGGACCTTCTGCCACAGTCAAAGGAGCAAACACTCTGAAGAAAGAAGGATAGAAACAAGATTGAGAAAGGTTGAGCATGAGAGGTGGTAGAAAAAATTTTTCATTTTAATTTGGTTGTCAGTGACCCAGGGAGAGACAGAATTTGGCAATGACCAGAGTCAAGAGAAGACTTTCCAGGCAAGGAGGGACAGAAGCATAAGACAGTAGGAGAGGTAAAACAGGTGAGAAGTGGGCTGATCAGCAATTGAGCAGACAGGACGGGGTGGGGTCTGCAGAGCCCTGGTGGAAAGGGTGGCCTTGGGCAGGAGAGTGGACAGGGATTTTGTTCTGCAGAGAATAGAAATACGATATCAAGGGGGAGAGGAGGAGATTTTCCTTTGGTAAATAGGAAAGAAAAATGAGAATGGCAGCAATGGGGTTTGGCCATTTAGGAGAGTGGACAAGTTTGGGAGCTCCATGCATGGAGACATAAAGAATGAGGGAGACATTGGTGATAGGTGGTGAAGCTCTGTGAAGAGGTTATTGAGCATCAAGTTATGGGATATCTTGTCTTAATTTTGAATATGAAGCCAAACTTTTTTCTTCATTGAACAGTTAAAATTAGGTGTAGCCAGCAAGTCAACAATCCACGGCCTTGCATCTCCTTCCTCTGACCTCTGCCCTCACACTACAGCACAATCCCTCCTCCTTCCTGGGGCTTCTTTCTTCCCTCTGCCAGGTTCTACCTCCCCTGCTTCCCTAAGCTGCTCTTTCCTGTAGCCTGTGGTCCTGCTGGTCCTACTGTATGACTGGCTTCCAAAATATGGAGTAAATAACCCAATTCTTCTACTCGGTCACCCATCTTCTATTTCTTTTTGAAAATAAAGATGAGTTAGTTAAATTGCTTTTCACAATTCAATTTCAAGTGCTTTAGAGGCTCCTAACAGTTTCATGCCAATTTCTTTCCAGCTACTTATTGACAAGGTGTTTGTCTCAGAGAGGCAAAGCCCAATACGGTTTTCCTTTCCTCACCAAACTCACACCCTGGACACTCTTTGGAGGGTAAAGTTTTCTTTTCTTTTTCTTTCTTTCTTTCTTTTTTTTTTTTTTTTTAACACAAGTAGAACTCCCATAATATCCAGAATGCAAAGTTCCTATGATACATATTTAGCTCATCTTCAGGGGTGAAAGAATGTCACTGTTATATTTATAGTCTGACATTATTATAATTATATAATAATATTCTGATATATATTGTTTTTTAGGAGCGCATACCGGAATTTCTCACCACAGATGTAGAAAAGGTCTATAATTTAGTGGCAATATTTTTTCAGCACTTACAGAGACAACTTTTCAAAGAAAAATTTAATTGAATCAAAAATGAAATGAAATCAGCTCTCAATAAACTTTTGCAGCTGTAAGAAAATATTCATCATCCTACTTCCTTACTCCTAGGTATGTGAAGGCAGGAGCAAGTCACTTGCACATACCTGCACACAATTTTCTCCTTGCAGGAACACTAGTCTATTCTACCATGATGAACATGCCCTTAGAATAGACCCATTCTTTTCATGACCTGCTTTCTCACCACCAACTCCTTTGACTTGAGTGTGAAATTCTCCAACTTTCTCCCCTGCGACAATTGCTCCCTTTGACTATTCTGAGTCAACCCTGTCCCGAGGTCACTCCTGGCTGCTGAGAGCTCACAGGCCCTCCCTGCCCTGACCTGGTGGGGCCCCACTCCTTCCCGGCGCCTACCTGGAAGGCCCAAGATGGTGAAGTAGGGCCGGCATTCAGTGAACCCTGAGCTCTGCCTCACGCAGCTGCGCCAGAGCCCTTCGTACTGGAACACGGCGGTGACCGGGTTGTCGTACAGGTCCTGGGTGCTCCACATGTCCATCCCCGTGGCAGCAATGCAGCCCACCAGGCCCAGGAGGGACAGGAGGAAGCCCACCACTTGGCACGTGGTGGTGGACATGGCTGCCCGCTCTGGCCCTCTGGCTGCCACCTTGGGTCCAGCTGCCACCTCCCTGCTGTGGAAGGCGTGGGCCCACCGCGCTCCTGAGCGCAGCCGCCCTGCTCAGATGGCGTCCCCCAGCTCTCGGTGTTTGCTCACAGTGTTTTCCTTAGATAGTTCAGTTTCACTCTTGGTTCAAGGGCATTATTTTTTCATTTGTTAGAGAAGCGGCCCCAAGAGGCACTTGTCCCGCTGATCTGCGCAGGCCCACGGTTTGAGAGCAGCGCCCAGCGGCCCCCTCCCCCTGGGCAGGCTGCATCCCGGAGGCCCTGACAGGAGCTCTGCCCTCTGGGGACAAGAGTCCCGTCCAGCAGCGCCCGGAACCCCCACAGCCCTTCCCTCCGGCTCTGCTCTGCGCCGGAGGCCGCGCCGGAGGCCACTCCGGCTGACTGACTTCTCTCTTTTTTAAAAAATGGCCCCAGGAATCTCCATCTTAAACCAGACTTCCACATTTTTTCCTCTCACAATTTATAAACCACATTTCTTTTATATCTATCGATTTAATCTTACATAAATGGGTAGGGTAAGTGTTATTATTCCCCCCATATATTTGGGGGGAGGTGAGTAAAGTGAGATAAAATAGGTTAAGAACCTTGTGTAAGTGCCTTGAACCAGATGCTTTATATTGGGAGGGAGGCCCACCTCAACTTCCTCTCTGGTGCTATCTGCATTTCTATGTGGAGAACCGGGCACACACTAAGTTGTCCCCATTTGGGGGGACCTGAAAGCCAAATCTTAGAGATATGCTCTTGGTTCACAGGTATTGGAACTGGGATGAAGATATAAGAAGCATTCTGTTGACCTTTATCTCATTCGTGACACAAGAACCACGTGAAGATCACGTGGCAGTCACAGAAGATCCCACAAAGGCCAGAGGAGGGACCCGGGCTGGCTGGACCCAAGTCCTTGGCCTGGTTACTGAGAGGCTTAGGACCTGTTCCTGACACTGTCACTAACACGCAGTTGTGCTGGGTGATTTGGGGCAAACTGCTCAGCTCCTGCAGGTCACAGTGTCTTCATCTGTTCACATGGGGCCTGCACCAGGACACTTCAGAGCCCTTTCAGATCTTGCATACTATCTTCTACATTTTGCAGAAAAAATTTTATTGCAATTAATAAAAAAGTATCAGGAATTATATAATTACACAAAAGAGAGACTTGGCCAGATATCAGCCATTGCACTTTGTCTACACAATTTTACTTTGTTGGAGAATTAATGTGCTTCTTGGGGTAATGTGTGTCTTGCCTCTGAATTCAGATACATTTAAATCAGAACTTCTTTAAATCTGGTTTCAAGGCCCTGAAACTCACACATGTGGCGCGCATGCGCGCGCGCACACACACACACAGACACACACACACACATCTCTAACCTGTACAAGTTCTCCAGGAAACAAGCCTGAGCATCTGGACATTTCAATGTTATCTTGGGTGCACCCAGTCACTGCTCTCACGGCTTTGTTCCCAGCAAACACAGAAAGCAAATATGGAAGTTCGCCTTCTTAATTTGAATGGAGGCAACATTACTCTCAACACCTTGCTTTAGGTTTTGTGATCAGGATTAGTAAAGATCATTGTGATCATGAGCAAGAAAATGCAAAAGAAGAGAGTAAGCAAGAGACAGATATGACTTAAAGGTGATAAATAATGTTGTTGGTTTTGTATTCCCTGAACTGAGCTATAAGGCCAAGTCTAAAAGGTGGGGAGGGACTAACCGGAAAAGGTGACTGTGGTCTCTGCTGGTGGACAAGGATTGACCAATTGGTTTGAAAAATGTTGGAATAATTCAGAAATGATCCTGTCACTGTTTCTGTGGACAAAGTCCTTTTTACTCTATTTCAGCCAAAACACAGATTTTTTTATTAATAAAGAGATCTATGAGAATTTGGTTTCAAGTTGTTCATTTTATGACATTTGTCTAACAACCCCCCCCCCCGCCCTAACATCTGGACTATGATATAAGCAAAATAATAAACTGATAATGAAAAAAATTTTTTAAATAGTTTATTACAAGTTATCTATCCTGACACTCATTTTCTTATGCAAATGTTTTTATGCAAAATTTCAAGATGGGGAGAATTTATGATATAATGAGTTAAGCTTTTTTTCTTGTTTGAAATGGTGAGTGACTTTATTTTTTGGAAGAAAAAAAGTTAATTTTAAAAAATAAATTAAAGCCACCTCTACGTAAGCAGAATACTGATTGAGTAGAGAGAAATTGTAAGTCTTCATGCGCTTTTTTATGTGAAATAAATATTGATATGTTTTAAAATCTGAAGGATGGTATTTTTCACTTCCTGGTGAGTTTCTGTGCTCTGAAGGGAGTGGACCGCTGCCCTAGCTGTTACTGCCAAAGAGTGAGTGGAGTCCACGGGGTGACGCTGGCTTCCTCATTTATGGCAATAGGTTTTGTTAAAACATATTAAATGTATCTCTAATAATACTGATAGTTCATGGTCTGTTATATTAATACATAATTATAATGATACTTCATGGTCTGGTTCTGTTTAACAATACTGTTATAATGTTGGTAAAAACTTGGTTGAATTATCTTTAAAATGGAGCAAAATGTTTTGCTGACTTCTTAGGGATAATCATCTCTCTACAGAGGGTGAGATGTCCTGGCAGTGCCATTTCAAGTTATAAATTTCTAAAAGCTTATATGATTTTACTGATATCAAAGAAAACATTTCCCCACCTTTGCTTTATCATTTTTTAGGAATTATAAATATAAAATCATGAGTGGTAGTTAACTAAAAATGGCAGTCAATTGACAACATAAAATCAAATACGTGAGGAGTGAAATTAGTATACTAGTAAGAAAAATAATTGATACATCTATTAATTTATAGAGAATATTACCACATTGTACAGGGTGAGGCAAAAGTAGGTTTACAATTGTTTGTTAAAAAATACAATAATAAATTAAGAAATAAGAATAAACTCTGTGCCTTGCGTACTCACAACTGGAAACCAACGTTTGCCCACCCTGTATATTCCTAATTTCTGACTCCACCTTTTGGTGCTCATAATAGAAAATTTGGAAGTAGAGATAATTTTAACAACTAATTTTGCTCCAATGGAGCCTTGGCTGCAGGAGGGGAAGAGAGAGATAGAGAGAAAGGAGAAGGGGAGGGGTGGAGAAGCAGATGGGTGCTTCTCTTGTGTGCCCTGGTCAGGAATTGAACCTGGGACTTCCACACACCAGGCCGATGCTCTACCACCGAGCCCACTGGCCAAGACCTCTGATTATTCATATAAGAGAGATTCCTAAGAGTGGAATTAATGCATCAAATGACGTGAAGTGGGTGATGGACATACAAGATAAACAACAGTTCAAATGCTATAGAAATGTTTCCCTGACACTTCTATACTCTTACTGATCAATGTCACCATGTTAAATTTAATTTTCTAAACATAAATTTTTTAAAAATGATGTGAAGTTTAAAAAAATATGTTTTCTGTAGAACCAGATTTTTTTCTATGAATTGTATTCCCAGCAGTAGTTTGTTGTTGTTTTTTTTCACTACACCTTTATTTTGGTAAGTTATACAGGACCACTTGTTTTAATTTGCATTGCTTTGATTACTAATGAGTTTGAAACTAATTTTTAAACAGATATTTCTGAAGCATTTTTTTTCCTTTTCTTGAACTGTCAGTTTGTATTTCTTTATTTAGTTAAGGAATTTTAGCACTTTTCCTGTCAATTTATATAAGCTATTTGTTAAATTTTTTAATACATTGCTGTGATTACTAATGAGGTCTTTCCCATTGATTATTTGCCAGACTTTAGAAAGAGGTGAGTCTGGGAAGGTAACTGCATTGGGTATTCCTGCTTTAGGTCAGGATTGATTTCTGAGAGCCTTGGGGGTCCCTGTTAGGTTTGTTAGTGGGGGCTCAGGTGCAGGCAAGACAGGGTCAGAGCCCTGGCTTCAACTATATGTGACCTTGGGCAAGTTACCCAAACTCAATTCCCTTGTTTATAAAGGTGAGATAATACATAACAGCACCTAGTTCACATGGTGGTTTATAGAGATTACATGAAATACTGTAAGGCAGTGGTTTACTCAAGTGCTAGTGCATAATGTGCCATTGTTATTTGCCCTCTATGAAGCAATATGAGCCCTTCAGATGTCACCCTGGTGCTCATGAGGTCAGCCCCAGGCTATGTGGACCCAGGGCCTAGCCTCTGGAGATACTTTGGACATTTTGCATTTCAGGTAAGGGAGATGGTTAGACCTAGAGCTATGGAAGGGTCAGTGGGACATAGGGACACTGGAGTGGCTCACCTTCCACCCAGTCCCTATAGAGGGACACCTTACTAAATTGGCAACTGGTCACCCACTGGTCTGGTGCATGTTCTGTTTATATCCAGTTTCTTTCTTTCTCAGCTTGTCATTCAATGCTCTCCATAATCATCCTCACATAACCCTTCCTCCAGCCAAGGACATTCTCTCATTTCCCTTCAAATAAGATTCAGGTGGCTTTTGGCCATGCTGTTTTTCTTTCTGTGATTCTTCCCTTCCAAAGTCTAAGTACCTTTCAATGATGCCTTGGCATTCTTCCTCCTTGGTAGAGACTTTCCTGCACACTCGTCTCAGCTCCTCAGCACTGGCTTCTGCGCTCACTTAGCACCTTGTCACACCCAGCCTCAGCTGCACAGAGGAGGAGCCCACCAGCTCTCCCTAGATAAACACAGCCCTCTCCTCTGCCCCACTTCCATTGCTGCTACGTGCTTAGGCTTTGCTGGAAGCTGGGACCAGGCACGAGGGGGCCTGGAGACGAAATTCACAGTCCCCAATTCAGGAAGGGGGAGTCTTGGGGCTGAAGAAGGAAGTGACTCAAGTCTAAGCTTCCTGAGTCTTCTTACTGAGGGTGATTGAGACTCAGTGCCATTGCTCACATAAGAGTTATTTTTTTAAAAATGTGCCTCTTGGGTAGAATTCGGCACTACCCAATTAGGGGAACAGGTTCCCTGACAGCTCCAGAAAGCTCCCCTCCCTAAGGTTCCTGCAATTCTGTTCTGGTGGTAGAGGCTGCCGCTCCTGCCTGTCCAGCCGTCCCTCTGTGGTGCCCCAGGCAGAGGCTCAGTGCTCCCCCCCACACACACCAGGCACCAGCCCTTACCTGGCAGCCCCAGCAGGGTGAAGTAGCCCCGGCACTCAGTGAAGCCAGAGCTCTCCCGGACACAGGAGCGCCACAGCCCTTGGTAGTTGAATACAGCCGTCACCGGGTTGTTGTACAAGTCCTGTGTGCTCCACTGGT